>NW_022602828.1:0-50777 GCF_008692095.1 Etheostoma spectabile | reverse complement strand
ATCAATGAAGGTTGCACAATATTTAGGTGGCCTGTAGATATTTAGAAACATCGCTTGAGGGGAAGATCTAATTGAAGAGCAACATATTCAAAAGAAACAAAATTTCCATAAATATTTTGCGTACAGTGGCAAGAGTCATTAAACAAAATGGCGACCCACCTCCTTTCTTATTACTATATTCTCACTCATAAAACTGAAGTTAGGGGAGCTGACTCGATGAGAACAGCAGCGCTGTTATTATGGTCTAACCAGGTTTCAGTTAAAAACATAAAATCTAGATTGTGCTTAGTAATAAAATCATGATTAAAAATGATTTTCCTGCCAAAGACCTGACGTTTAGTAAGGCTAGTGTTAGTGTGTTTTCATTTTTTGGGACAGGCTGTAGCTGACGAGGAATGGATGCTAAATTTGCTAAGTTTGCAGTTAAGTGCTTATTCACCATTCTTTTCCATTATACCTATCACACAGAAATTGAGAGAATGAATCCACAGGGCCGGGCTTGTCTTGAAAAGAGTCATTAGTATCACTAGTCCTGCAGCCAAGGCCCGGCACATATCAGATAGTGCTTGCCAGATTTTGCACACAAGCGTCCTTATCAGTCTGGGGGGAAGGAGTTTTCTGACATCCTGGTAGTGGTGCTGGCGTTTTACTTTTGCCCGGGGTTGAGCCATGGGGGTAGGAAAGGGGTGCATAATTGATGGGGAAATAAGGGAAAGGGTGTGTGGAGACATCAGTAGAGACAGCGATGATCCTCAGAGGTTCGGGGTTGGGAAGGTTTGAGGGGTGCTGGACGGGTGGAAAGAGGGGAGTGGAGGTTCGTGTCTCTGCTCTTGGTCTCCCATGGTCAAATCTTTGCACAGGCGGGGGCTGTGCTGGATCACTGCGCACTTTGTTGTGTCTTCCTTTTGTTTTGTGACCTTGGCAGAGGGAGCATATGTGTAGCGCAGAAAGTAAAGCCAGATTAGAGGTGAACAGCTTTACTCCTGGCTTGTTAAGGGAAGTCTATCTGCTTTAAAAAGATGTCTGCGCTCCCAGAAAATGTTAAATTGTCAATGAACTTCAGAGAGTGGACGGTACATTCAGTGAAAAGCCATTTGTTTAGTCCCAACAGTCGGCTGAATCTCTCATCTCCTCTTCGACTGACGGTATAGGACCACTGATAAACACATTTGCGCTTAGGGGGTGACTGTGTCAAGCAGTTCCCTAAAGTCCATTTCAGCAATTCAGACTGTTGCTTTACAACATCATTTGACCCTATATGCAGAAAATGTTCTTCACAGTTGGGTGTGCTGCCACGAATCTGGGATTTTTTGGGTCAAGTCAGACACCATGTCTTTGGGAAAACATAGTATTTTGGTGTTTTTACTGGTTTTAAATCTTTTACAGCAGAGTCCACAATCAGGGTTTGAGCCCAGTTGTTAGCTTTTTACTTTTTGAATTGCTCTCAGTCCTTACCCTTGCTGTGTGGTGAGAGACGCAGTTCCCGGTCATCAATGACTGTCCAGCGTCTTGCAGCAGAGGAGCAAATCTGTTATCCAGTTGAACACCAGGTTGTTTGGGGGGGCATTTTGTTGCTTATTTTTCCCTTTTGCAGGTCCCGGCTGTGTCCTACTAGGTACAGGGGTTGAAGAGGCGCTCTGCCCAGATGATAATGCAGGCCAGCCGGTCATATCACAAATCTCAGGGCGCTGTGCCCGGCCCGTTAGTCGTCATCCCATTTCCCAGGAAAATGATTTACTCTTAGGCTTCGCACCAGACGAGTTCCAGGGAGGACCGCCACTTGTTGATTTAACCAGTTCCACCCTCCTGTTTCTTTGTAGTCTTGTTGGTGCTAATTAGCCGGTGTTAGCATACTTCTGTCCATTGTTATGGGTCCATGGTAAGTGGTGTCATTTCCACAAGATCCGTTAACTTCCACGTTCACTTCTAGAAGGTGAACCTTGGTTTCCAGAAGTGCAATCTTTGAAGGAGTTGTAGTAGTCTTCTAAGGAGAAAGGAGGCATCTTGCTGCTATTAGCTTTAGCTACAATCACTGTAGGACAGGCTTGAGCTATTGGTAGGCCACGCTCACGCAGAAAAATTTTAAATATGGCAATAGCCTACTATGTCTACAAAAAATGTATAGTCCAGTGTTTTGAAGTGTCCAAGAGCCGTGCTCATAGTTTCTCAGAGGAAAAGCACGATTATCAGCAAAAATATGCAAGCAGAAGCAGGAGCAAGCAGCAAGCGTCTGCACTGTAAGAAGCGGAAGTGGGTTGGTTGTCTGGAAATCGGCGGGCTTTAACCAGTATGTTATTTTAAGCATGCAATAGATACGGGTTGACACAGAAATTGTTGTATTTATTGCTGATAGAAAGTATTTCCATGACAACACACTTTTTGTGTGTAGGGTAGGGGTGCTGTGACTAGCCTATCTACAGAATAGTGTAGGGGAGGGGTGCTGTGACTACCTATCACAGAATAGTGTAGGGGAGGGGTGCTGTGACTAGCCTAGCACAGAACGCAGACACAGTCAGCTACACGTCAGTCAGATTTTTTAACAATCCGAGCACAGATATGGACTCGTATTACTTGTATTATTCTTGTATTTGGCAAAAGTGCTTTATCTGTACCGGATACTCGTTTCTGCCGAGTATCCGGCTCATCTCTAGTGTCTAACAACTCTGTGCACTTTACCCATGTCCTGCTTTACTCAGCAGTTGAAAAGGATTTGTGCGAATTTGTATAGCACAGTGTTGTGGGATGTCGTGACCTCCTTGCATTTATGTTAATTAATGCAAAAATCAGTCTCAATGCCCAGATGGGTTGCCAGATTTGCAGTGAATATCACATTGTCTAGTGATGGGGGTGTAGTAGTGAGCATAGCTACCTTCCAAGCAGTTGGTTTATCACCACTTTTTGAGTTGTCGTGGTCGAGTGTTTAAGGCACTGGACTAGAAATCCATTGGGGTCTCCCCACGAAGGTCCAAATCCCGCCGACAATGAAAGGCACCTTAGCGTTGGTAGCAACCAATGACACATCACATTATAAAAAATCTCAGTTGTGCCTTCGTGAACAATATTGTATTATCCCATAGGTACTGAAGCCTGATTTAGGGTCTTAGCCATGCTGAACACAGCCTGAGCCAAGGCCCGCTTTCCCTCATGAGTCACCCCAGTGGGCGCTGTAGATCACTGCCTGATAAGCCAACAGAACCACATTATCTGCGAAGACCATAAAGGAATTCTAAGGTGCCCAGACTTGACACACTGCTGCGCCTTGAGACGTGTTGTTCATGTCCAGGAGTTGTGCTCTTTCCATCGCTTGACAATATTCCCTTTTAGGATCAAGAGTTCTTCTCCCACGCTGAACACAGGCTGAGCCAAGGGCCACTTTCCCCTCATGAGTAGTCCAACGCGTTCTCCGGGACTTCCTTGAGTCCTTGTAGTATTGTGACAGGCGGAGATACTGTCCATTATACTAACGAGGAATGGCCAAGTTTAAAATTTGGCACATCATTCGATAGGTGGCGCTATTCCAGCATATAGGCCACATCCACTTTTGTACTTTATAGTACAAACCTTAAAGTAAACGGTTGTTTTTTTCAATTCTTCTGGTCACACTTGGCACTATTCCACAACTTTTGTCTGTAGTTCTCTATTTTGTCAGGGCTTAACTCTGTCTACCGCAACTCTTTTTTTTGTTTCTTGTTATGTCCCGGCAAGAAATATTATTCTTTTGGGTCGTCTGTCTCTACATCAGAATCAGAAATACTTTATTGATCCCCTAAAGGAAACTTTGGAAAAAACAGATCCTTCGAGCCGGATTTGAACCAGCGACCTAAGGATTTCGGCTTTATGCGTCTACCAACTGAGCTATCGAAGGGAGTTAGCACATACTTCCCATTCTTGTGAATGTGGAAACACAGGACCCCCTGGAGGGAATTTCTGACTCATCAGGGGCTGTAGCTCAGTGATAGAGCACACTTTGAGTCTCAATGCCCAGATGTATTACAAGATTTGAAGTGAACATTGTATTGCCCAGCGATGGTGGTATAGTGGTGAGCATAGCTGCCTTCCAAGCAGTTGACCTGGGTTCGATTCCCAGCCATTGCAGTAACTGTTTTTGGGTTGTGGTACTTTCTTTTTTTACAAGAAGTCAGCAGAAAGGTTACTTGCCCAACCTGGTTTGATAAAATCTCTTTGAGCTGCATGATTATGACCAAAATGATAACGACAATTACTTTGATCAATATGGAGATCACGATTAATTATCACAATTATTTGTTGATTTTCTACTCCAAAGTGCTGGAAAGGAAGGTTTCACCCATCGTTGAACCTCAGGTTAACAAGGAACAATCTCAGCAAGGTGATTGATGGATGATTCTAGTTACATCACCAAGTTCAGGCCAAATGACACAGCTGTAAGAGACCACATTGGTTGCCTTCCAGCTATGTAATATATGCAAATGGCAGTGGTGGGATTTGAACCCACGCCTCCAGAGAGTGGAGAGTGAGCCTAAATCCAGCACCTTAGACAACTCGGCCACACTTCCTGCAAGTACCAACTCTCCACATCGTGACAGAAGCAGGGACCGTAACTAACGATATGCTTGTTAATGTTATGGGAAAAAAACCTTTGCAAGTAAAAAGCTAATACTTTATTAAAAACTGCTAATACTTTATTTAAAAAAAATTATCACTCTTTGTCATTTTTCTCTGGCATTGTTGATTATTAGAATATTGTAACCAGCATTAAGTGAGTAGGTTTAGGTCTGTGTGAATATGGGCTGAGCATTTACCTGGGCTAAATTTGTGAACATCTTCTTTTGCATATTCACTGTAAAGAGCCAGGGCCGGGGATCAATAAATAAAGTATTTCTGATTCTGATTCTGATTACTCCTCCAACTGCCAACTATTGTTATAGAGACAATAGGATTTACAGTTTTAGATTGCAAGGTAACTGTCAAAGACCAAAGACTACACGGAAATACCTCAAGTGATCAAAAAAGTTTGCCAAAATTCGCAGCATATAAAACCACTCTTCAAAATATGTTCATGTACCATTCAAAAACAAAAGTACAATCATAAAACACATAATACTTACTGCAGCCATCCTGATCACAGCCACGGGGGGATCTGCCTGTGCTTTCTTACCAGCAAGTTTCTGGAGGTCCAAATAGCATCTTTGATGTTAACAAAGGTTAGCCACTGTGTGAGCCACAAAGTGTATAGCTGTAAATCTGCTCCCTAAAAACAATAACAGGTCCAGCACTCCTTTCCCTCTTTTCTCCTTTGGCTTCTTTGTTAGCTACAAACATCCCTGGGTGGACTTGAACCACCATCCTTTCGCTAACAGCCGACTGCGCTGACCTATTGCGCCACAGAGAATACGCTTATCTGCCGTTTTATGAGCGGGAGCTCGATCTTTAAGCCACAAGCATTTGCTTTATGGCTTTTTGAGGTTGAGCCGCATATTTATGCTTAGGCGCTGCGTTCAGGTCGCAGTCTCCACTGGAGGCGTGGGTTCAAATCCCACTTCTGACAGCTAGTGTTTTCATCTGGAACTAATGTCTGAGACATGATATTGGGAATTAAGACTTTCAATGTTCTTTACATTTAAGAGAACATGAATGTGCGCAAGAAACGCAATTGCAAGTACAGTGTTTTGTGAGCATTTTTATTGGAAACAGATGTAAAGTAGTAGTAGTAGTAGTATATAAAGTAGACATATCTACTGCTGTATTCACTGTCTGTGGCAAGTCTTTCAAAACCTGTTCTTGACTTGCTTTTCCCACATCCTCTGAACGCTTAGCTAACTAAATGACTTAAGTTGGCCTGTAATTGTTGCTTTTTCATCTTTGTTGTGATTGTTGTGTACCTTCAATAGCACACATGTGGCTATTATGAAAGAAACTGTCTAGCATACCCCTGCAACACTTCTAAAGGTTCCATGGTGTAATGGTTAGCACACTGGACTCTGAATCCAGCAATCTGAGTTCAAATCTCAGTGGAGCCTGTTTTTAAGTTGTATGTCTGCTTAAGTTATGTGTAATGTGTTGTAGTATGGAACCACTTTCTTGTCTTTTATGTATTATGAAACTTATTTCCCTGGAAGAAGAGTTACTGTTGCTCAATGGGATTGTTCTTGGTTAAATAAAGATTAAATAAAATAAAATTCATCTGTAATATATCCAAACATTCCTCTCTTCATTACCGACATACTGGAAGTCGGCCATGTTTAATTGGATGCTCTCCAGTTCTTGTTGTTTGGTAGATTAACATTATATTTTCCTACTTTGGGGACTTTTCATTTCATATTCTTTGTCTGATATTTTCTATTCCCTGTTTGTATTTTCTGTGACTGCATGTGGTTTAAATCTGTTGGAGTTTCTTCAGACTAAAGCAAAGACACTGATGATGTCATCCAAAAGAAACATAAAGGACAGCAACCTGTTTCCAGAGGACACTAAAGAATGACGGAGCAGCAGGAAACAGAGCAGCTCAAATAGCAAACAGCTGATTTATTCATCTGACTCGTAGAATAACGCCAATGATTGACTTGTTTTAAATGTCTGGGAATGTGGAACAGCTCCATGCTGACTACCTGAAATAAAACAAGGCCACATGCTGATTATTGGAGACTTGATTTGATGGATTTATTCTTCCTTGTGTCTCTGTTTAAACTCCTAATTTAAAGGTAAAGTCAGCGGCCACTAAAGGTTGTGTTGTTGCTGCTGACAGACTCAGATCATTATTCTAAGTGTGTGACAACATTATGGGATGGATCCCTACAGAGATAGACCTGTTAGTTAAAGAGGAACATCCTTTTAGTTTAGATCCTTTAGTTTCCAACCAGACCAGAGTGGTGATGGTAGGAACAGTGGAAAGATGAACCAAGACGGCTTTTCATATATAATTTTTTTTGCCAGACTATGGATTGATTCGTGAAATGCCTGTTATTAATAAGTAGTCATTCCCATATGGTCCAGCGGTTAGGATTCCTTGTTTTCATCAAGGTTGCCTGGGTTCAACTCCCGGTACGGAAATTGGAATATAGCTGGCAGAAGGTCTGCAGAAAGATCTGTATGATCTCTGACATTTGTCCAGTATTAGATAAGAGCTGTAGTTACGTACGTAGCCTACACTGTTAGACTTTGCTGTAACTTCTACAGTTACCACAAAATGTCCAGTAAAATACCATAACTTTATTTTCTGGTTCATTACTGTAATATACATTGCATTATGGGTATTAACATTTAATTTACAGTGATTTACTGTACATTTTGAATTTGCGGTACACTGTTCAACTTTACTGCATTTCTACAGTTACTTACCATAAAATGCCCAGTAAAATACCATTATTTTCTGTTCCGGTTTATTACTGTATTATGCATTGCATTGTGCGTGGTAACATTTAATTTACAGTGATTTACTGTATTTTTTTGACTTTGCGGTAGTCTGCTGTAAAGCAACAGCAGTAATGCTACTGTAGTTGAATAAGACAGACTTAAATAAAATTGTTAGTTTATGTTATAGAAGCATGGAAATTAAATATCTCTATAAAGTTAAATTATTTCATTTTATAGAGATATTTTACATTTGATTTATTATGCTTTTGGCAGTGAAGGTAATTTAAAAGTGTGGCATGCTTTTCAGCATTGTAAATAACTTATTGAGAGTTGTAGAGACAAACAAGAAAGGGATTACGGATATAAATGCTTGACCGCCATATTTGACCTCTGACCTCACGACTTCAAAAGAATAGCGGGTAGATACTTCAAAGGTGTTGAAAGAAGTAACAGCTCGAGACATCAAAGGAGGACCGGTTTGGTCCGTGCGCAGCAGAGTCCGGTCACACACACTACTCAGAGAGAGCTGGAGCAGCGTTAAGGTAAGATCAATCTTTGATAATTCTGTCACATTAAAATCTCTGCTGATAAACCTTCACAAGCAGCGACATTAGCTTACCGACCTGTGTCATAGCTAGGCTAGAGCTAGCTGTTAACTAGCTCCCCCCCAAAGGAAAACTTAGTCTCGCTCCAACCTAACATTTTCCCCGTGGTTATGATTAGCTAGCAATAATTACAACGTTTGGTAAAGCTAACACAACTCATTTTACATACGCTGTTCGGGACATCTTTTTTACTTCACTGTCCTACCATTGCCTGAAATACAATGTAACCCATATTCTGGAAGTTTACGGTCGGTTGCTGCTAGCTTTTGAGCTAGCTGTTGCCGTATTTTGGCTAACATTACCTCCGGTTGATGCTAACGTTATGTTCCCGATTCTGTTTGTTGGTTTGTCAGTGTTTTAGAATGATTAATTAAAACTTATTACAGCTATATTATAGGCCTAGCATAGGCTACGCGGTTATATTAGTGGAGGTAAAGTTAACATTAAACTGTTACCTTTACATTTTGCCAATCTAGCTAGTTAACATTTAGGCTATGTATTTTTTTTTTAAATACCCATTTTATATGTCGGGTGACAGGAAAAGTGTCTTTAAGTAACGTTAATGTGGTGGATGGAAAGGGAAAAATGTATCTTTGTTGTTTTTTTAGCTAAAAAAAGACGTGTGGTAAATTTAATTCAATGTTAACCACATTAAGCTCTAGATTTGGTGGAAAATTCAGTGTCTCCAGCATTTATGGAGAGCAGTTTTTTGCCTTGTCTTCAGGGTTTGGCCACTTAAAACCATTGTGATGTCCAGCAAAGATTTGCCCCAGTGCCTTACTTTTAGTAGTATTACTGCTTTCTGTAATGTGATATTTCATATTGTTCATCCTTTTTAGTGTATGAGACCTAAGCTAAAGAGTGTGTAACTCAAAGAATATGGTTTTAGGAGTTGAGTCTGTAGCTACCATGGTTTATGGGGGAAAGGAAAAGTAAAATTTAAAAATGTATTTTCCTATCCTCTTAAACCTTTTTTTTTTAATTTGACAGATTGTTTTAACAAGTTATTTAAGGACTCTTTATAATGGCATAGTGATTAACTTTTAATACATCACATAACATTCTGTGTTATTCTAACAATATAAGAGTTACCTACATTATACTGGTTACCTGCATACTAATGCATGCATTTTTTATCTTGTTGTAATGTGTTTATAACCACATGCATGCACTTTAAAAAATATTTTTCATCATTTCAAATGTAGAGCAACAACCAGTGACTAGAACTACTGAGAGAGACGGGAGGAAGAAGAAAGCTGGAAGAAGGTCTGACCCCATGACCCACAGGAGCACATGATCCCTTTCAACAATCTGTCATCATACATCAAAAAGTATGTAAAGGTATACGTTTTGCAACCTGTGTACTCCAGAATTAGGAATATTCTGTAGACATGTGAAAAAACATAAGCACATGGCAAACTATAGGTTTGCATGTGGAAATGAGCAAGGTCCCACTTCCTTTAAACAGGAACCACAAACACATACGTGTGTGAGTGTGTGTGTGTGTGTGTGTGTTGTGTGTGTGTGGTGTGTGTGTGTGTGTGTTTCAGGCCTGTGTGGGATTTACTAACAAAGTGTACACAGAGTGTAATTTCCCCACTGGGGATCAATAATATTATATATTAAATTATATTAATCAAAAAGAAAGCTGATGTGTGTATGTATTAATCAAAAAGAACGTATAGGCATATATGCACATGCATATATGCATAAAAAAGAACAGATAGCAATTATCAAAAGAAAGTTGATGTGTATAATTATTAATCTAAATGAAAGTTGATGTGTATATGCATTAATCTAGCGCGTCTGACTCCAGATCAGAAGGTTGCGTGTTCAAATCACGTTGTGGTCAAATGTCCAGGGTGGCAGTAGCTCAGTCTGTAGGGAGTTAGATTGGGACCATCATGTGAAGTCCCCATGCGGACCAAAGAATGGAGTGTGGGCACTGCCAGGTGCACTTGTGCAAGGCTTGCAGCCCACTCGCTCTGACAGTTCTCTCGTGTGTGCATAAACAGGTCCTAAGAGTGTGTATTTCAGCCCTGTGTGTGATTAGTAACAGAGTGTAAATTTAATTCCCCACTGAGGATCATTAAATTATTTTAATCAATAAGAAAGATGATGTGTATATGCATTAAATGGTGTAGATGGAACATCGTAAGCACCTTTGATCCGCATTAAAGGATCAAAAGTATTCCTTTGATGTGCCAACATTCTATTTTGTACAGTGAGATATCTGATTGGTGGAACTCTCTGTTACCATGGAAATGTTCAGTGCACCTGCAAACTCACCAACAGCCCTATTTCATGCTACTTTGACAAATTCTAGTATTCTAGTATTCTTAGTATTCTAAGTTACTTTCTTTTTGATTTATGCATATACACATCAACTTTCTTTTTGATTTATAAATGTACACATCAACTTTCGTTTCATTAAATAATCACCATTCATTATGTCATCATCACAACTTTCTTTTATATTAATGCATATACACATCAACTTTCTTTGATGTTAATGCATATACACATCAACTTTTGTTTTGAATGATGCATATACACGTCAACTTTATTTTAGATTGATTCACATAAACTTTTTTGATATTGATGCATATACACATCAACTTTCTTTACATTATATCATCAACATTCATTATGTCATCATCACTCTTCATTATGTCATGTATACACATCAACTTTGTTTTTGATTAATGCATATACACATCAGCTTTATTTTTGATTAATGCATATACACATTAACTTTATTTTAGATTAATGCACGTACACATCAACTTTTTTTCTGATTAATACATATACACATCGACTTTCTTTCTGATTAACGCATATACACATCAAAATGCTTTTCATTATATCATCACACTTCATTATGTCCTCATCACAATTCATTATGTCATTATCACAATTCATTATGTCATCATCACAATTCATTATGTCATATATACACATCAACTTTCTTTTTGATTAACATACAATATTTATTGATCCCCAGTGGGGAAATTACAATTTGTTAGTGATCACACACAGGCCTGAAATACACACACATGCTCAGGACCATGCACAAATGGAGAGAGGTATGAGTGAGTGGGCTGCCAGCTGGACCAGCACCCTGAGCAGTTGGGGGGGGGGGGTTCAGTGCCTTGCGAGCAAGTGGCATCTCTCCAGCCACCAATCCACACTCTTTACTTTGGTCCACATGGGCACTTGCAGAGGCCGACTGAGCTACTTACACCACTAAACATTTGACCCCGAGTGATTTAAACACACAACCTTCTGATTCTGGAGTCAGACACACTGCCGTTGCGCCACGAGATCCACTGATAATGCATATACACATCAACTTTCTTTTAGATTGATGCATATACACATCAACTTTATTGTTAATAAGATCACATAAGATCCCCAGTGGGAAAATTGCAATTACACTCTGTTAGTAACCACACACAGGTCTGAAAAACACTCACACACGCTCAGGACCTATTCATGCACAAATGGAGAGATGTCAGAGTGAGTGGGCTGCCAGCTGGACCTGTGCCTTGGGGGGGGTTCAGTGCCTTGCTCAAGAGTACCTGGCAGTGCCCAGGAGGTGAAGTGGCATCTCTTCAGCCACATGTGGACTTGAACCGTCATTGTATTATACTTAGACTTATCTTTATTGATCCTTTTGGATGACTCCCTCAAGGAAATTGAAAGTTACAGCAGCAGTTTTAGCAAGAAAAGAAATAAAAAATGGATGAAAAAAGACAGTATAAAGACAGCAAAATAACAATAATAAGAAACAACAATAAGAACATTCGTCAAATAAACAAAGAAAAGACCATAAATTATTATTAAAGTGTCAGTGTTGAGTCCAGTGTTAAAGTGATAAAGTGACCAGGTGTGAATTTAAGTCCAGGTGTGCATGTATGTTTGTCTGTATGTGTACTGTACGTATGTATGTGTACTGTGTGTATATATGTATGTATGTGTGTATGTATGTATGTATGTATGTATGTATGTATTGTCCTCTCTGCCCTATTTCCGTCTCCCCCCTAGTGAGGAGTTGTACAGTCTGATGGCATGAGGGACAAAGGAGTCCTTAAGTCTGTTGGTCCGGCATTTGGGAAGGAGCAGCCTTCCACTGAACCGGCTCCTCTGGGTGCTGATGACGGTGTGCAGGGGGTGGCTGGCATTTTCAGTAATGTCCAGCAGTTTGTCCAATGTCCTTCTCTCTGCCACCGTCACCAGTGATTCCGCTTCATGCCGACCACAGAGCCGGCCCGCCTGATCAGTTTTTCCAGCCTGTGGATGTCCTTCTTTGTTATGCTGCCCCCCCCAGCACACCACAGTGTAGAAGAGGACACTGGTGACCACAGACTGGTAGAACATCCACAGCAGTTTGCTGCAGTTTTTAAAGGAGCGCAGTCTCCTCAGGAAGTACAGCCGGCTCTGTGTCTTCCTATACAGGTGGCTGCTGTGTGTTGTCCAGTCCAGTTTGTGTCCAGCCACAGCCCGAGGTATTTGTATGATTCAACTGCCTCACCTCAACTCCTCTAGCAGGACTGGTCTTGGTCGGACCTCCCAAAGTCAACGACCAGCTCCTTCATCTTAGAGGTGTTGAGCTGTAGGCAGTTAGTGCGACACCAGAGAGCAAAGTCCCCAACCAGACTCCGATACTCCTCCTCCCTGTCACCCCTGATACACCCAACGATGGCTGTGTCATCTGCGTACTTCTGTATGTGACACAGCTCTGAGTTGTAACAGTCCGAGGTGTACAGGGTGAAGAGAAGAGGGGCCAGCACTGTGCCCTGGGGGGCTCCAGTGCTGCTGACCACAGTATCAGACATGATGTCCTTCAGCCTAAAGTACTGTGGCCTGTCGGTGAGGTAGTCTCTGATCCAGTGTACCAGATAGGGGTCCACTCCCATCCTGATCAATTTGTCCTGGAGTATAGGGGGCCGGATGGTATTGAAGGCACTGTAGAAGTCCAAGAAGAGGACCCTCACTGTGCCATTCCCCTTATCCAGATGGGTGTGGACCCGGTGTAGCAGGTAGAGGATGGCGTCCTCCACACCTAAATCTGGCTGGTACGCAAACTGTAGGAGGTCCTGGGCGTGCTGTACCTGGGGTCTGAGGAGGCTGAGGAAGAGCCGCTCCAACGTCTTCATCAGGAGTGAAGTGAGTGCCACCGGTCGGAAGTCATTCAGCTCGCTGGGCCTGTTCTTCTTGGGAACTGGAACGATGAAGGATGTCTTCCAAAGGGTGGGCACTCCCTAGCTGCAGGCTAAGGTTGAAGATCCGTTGGAGCGGCTCCCCCAGTTCTGCAGCGCAGGTCTTCAGCAGTCTCGGACACACTTTATCGGGCCTGCTGCTTTCCTGGGCCGGAGCTTCCTCAGCTGCTCTCTGACCTGGTCTGTGGTGATGTGGGGCGGGGACTGTATTAAGGAGAAGGAGGGGGGTATTGTGGTGTTGGGGGGGAGGTGTGTAGACTGTGTAGACGTGGTGGTGTCAGGGGGGAGGTGTGTGGAGGGAAGGGAACATTGCTGCAGTGAGGGTGAGTGTGGGGGTGGGGGTGGGCAAAGGCTGGTTAAACCTGTTGAAAAAGTTATTCAGCTCCTTGGCCATCTCCATTGTCCCCCAAGTTGTTCTGGTCTTTGTGTTGTGACCTGTGATGGTCCTCACACCTTCCCAGACCTCCCTCATGTTGTTCTCCCTCAGCTTCTGCTCCACCTTCCTCCTGTAGCTGTCCTTAGCTTCCCTCACACAGTGTTTCACCTCCCGCTGTGCTGTCTTCATGGCCTCCCTGTCTCTGCTCCTGAAGGTAGCCTTCTTCCTGTTAAGGACAGCCTTAACCTCCCGTGTTACCCATGGCTTGTTATTAGGGTAATAGCGTACAGTCTTGATAGGGGAGACCACGTCTGCGCAAATAAACACAAAACACATCAAAGACCTGAATCACATCAATCACCTAAACACATCAAACACCTGAAACACATCAAACACTTGAAACATATAAAAACACTGAAACACATCAACACATCAAAGACATAAAAGACAATAACATCTGAAACACATTAATCACCAGCTTCAGGTAAGGAGGCCTCAAAGACCAACTGCTTTGCATCGAACGGTCCCTGCGTTCTGAAAGCGAGGCCTCCAAAGACAAACTGCTTTCGCAGCGCCTGGTCTCTGCCGAAGGGAGATTTCTGTGTCTTTTTTGATTCAAAACCAGGTTGATTTGCAATATGAATACTGTGAAAGTAACAAAACACTTAACACATGTATATGCATTAACCAAAAAGAAAGTTAATCTGTATGCATTAATCAGAAAAAAAGTTCATGTGTATATGCATTAATCAAAAAGAAATTTGATCTGTACATGCATTAGTCATAAGACCTTGTGGCGCAACGGTAGCGCGTCTGACTCCAGATCAGAAGGTTGCGTGTTCAAATCACGTCAGGGTCAAATGTTGGTGGGTGGCAGTAGTTGGGTGTCCTTCACCAGCAGGGTGAGCATCAAAGGCTTCATTTCCTGTATTAACATAGGCTTTTATGCACCAATTTACATATACATCTAATACCTGAAACACATTAAAAACATCTAACACCTGAAACACCTGAATCACTTCAGACACCTGAAACACATCAAAGACATCAAACACCTGGAACACATCCAACACCGGAAGCACAAACAGATCAAACACCTGAAACATATCAAACACATCAAAGACACCTGAAACACATCAAACACCTGAAACACATCAAACACGTGAAACACATCAAACATCTGAAACAGATAAAACACGTCAAATGCTTGAAACTAATCAAACACCTGAAACACATCAAACACCTGAAACAAATCAAAAACCTAAAACATATCAAACACCTGAAACACATCAAATACATCAAACACATCAAAGACATCAAGCGAGTGAAACATATAAAAACATCAAAAACCTGAAACAAATCAAAAACCTAAAACATATCAAACACCTGAAACACATCAAATACATCAAACACATCAAAGACATCAAGCGAGTGAAACATATAAAAACATCAAAAACCTGAAACACATAAAACACATCAAAGATATCAACACCTGAAACACATAAAAGACATTAAACACATCAAAGACCTGAAACACATCAAATAACAGAAACACAAACACAGCAAACACCTGAAACACATAGAACACCGGAAGCACAAACACATAAAAAACATAAAACACATCAAAGACATAAAACACCTGAAACACATCAAACACATCAAAGACATCAAACACCTGAAACACATAAAAAACATCAAACACCTGAAACACATCAAACACCTGAAACACATCAAAAACCTAAAACACATCAAACACCTGAAACACCTGAAAGATATCAAACACATGAAACACCTGAAACAAATCAAACACCTTAAACACATCAAATACCTGAAACACATCAAACATATCAAACAACTCAAACACCTGAAACAAATTGAACACCTGAAACACATCAAACACTTGAAACATATCAAACACCTGAAACACATCAAACACCTGAAAGATATCAAAAACATCAAACATCTCGAACGTCTGAAACAAATTGAACACCTGAAACACATGAAACACCTGAAACATATCAAACACATGAAACACATCAAACACATGAAACACATCAAGCACCTGAAACACATCAAACATTTGAAACACATCAAACACCTGAAACACATCAAACATCTGAAACAGATAAAACACGTCAAACGCTTGAAACTAATCAAACACATCAAACACCTGAAACACATCAAACATCTGAAACACATCAAACACCTGAAACAAATCAAACACCTAAAACATATCAAACACCTGAAACACATCAAACACATCAAATACATCAAACACCTGAAACACATCAAACACATCAAGCACCTGAAACATATAAAAACATCAAAAACCTGAAACACATAAAACACATCAAAGACCTGAAACACATCAAATAACAGAAACACAAACACAGCAAACACCTGAAACACATAGAACACCGAAAGCACAAACACATAAAAAACATAAAACACATCAAAGACATAAAACACCTGAAACACATGAAACACATCAAAGACATCAAACACCTGAAACACATAAAAAACATCAAAAACCTAAAACACATCAAACACCTGAAACACCTGAAATATATCAAACACATGAAACACCTGAAACAAATCAAACACCTTAAACACATCAAATACCTGAAACACATCAAACATATCAAACAACTCAAACACCTGAAACAAATTGAACACCTGAAACACATCAAACACTTGGAACATATCAAATCCCTGAAACAAATCAAACACATGAAACATATCAAGCACCTGAAACACATCAAACATCTGAAACAAATAAAACACCTGAAACACCTGAAACACATCAAACACATCCAAGACATCAAACACCTGAAACACATCAAACACCTGAAACCCATCAAAAACATAAAACACATCAAACACCTGAAAAACCTGAAAGATATCAAACACATCAAACACCTGAAACAAATCAAACACCTTAAACACATCAAATACCTGAAACACATCAAACATATCAAACAACTCAACCACCTGAAACAAATTGAACACCTGAAACACATCAAACACTTGAAACATATCAAACCCCTGAAACCTATCAAACACATGAAACATATCAAGCACCTGAAACACATCAAACATCTCAAACACATCAAACACCTGAAACACATCAAACATTTCAAACACATGTAACCCGTCAAATGCCTGAAACTAATCAAACACATCAAACACCTGAAAGACATCACACACCTGAAACATATCAAAGACATCACACACCTGAAACAAATCAAAAAATTTAAACACATCTCAAATTCAAAAAAAATCAAAGACCTGTAACACATCAAACACATCAAACACCTGAAACACGTTAAACAACTGACACACATCAAACACATCAAACAGCTGAAACACATCAAACACCTGAAACACATTAAAAACATCAAATACCTGAAACACATGAAACACCTGAAACTCATCAAACACATCAAAAACATCAAACACCTGAAACACATGAAAGACCTGGAACGAGTAAATGACATTACACACATCAAAGACCTGAAACACATCAAACAACATAAACACAAACACATCAAAGACCTGAATCACATCAATCACCTAAACACATCAAACACCTGAAAAAAATTAAAACACTTGAAACATATAAAACACCTGAAACACATCAAAGACATCAAACACCTGAAACACATCCAACACCGGAAGCACAAACAGATCAAACACCTGAAACATATCAAACACATCAAAGACATTAAACACCTAAAAAACATCAAACACCTGAAACACATCAAACACCTGAAACACCTGAAAGATATCAAAAACATCAAAGACATCAAACATCTCAAACATCTGAAACAAATTGAACACCTGAAACACATCAAACACCTGAAACATATCAAACACATGAAACATATCAAGCACCTGAAACACATAAAACATGTGAAACACATCAAACATCTGAAACAGATAAAACACATCAAACGCCTGAAACTAATCAAACACATCAAACATCTGAAACATATCAAACACTTGAAACACATCAAACACCTGAAACATATCAAACACCTGAAACACATCAAACACATCAAATACATCAAACTCCTGAAACACATCAAAGACATCAAGCACCTGAAATATATAAAAAACATCAAAAACCTGAAACACATAAAACACATCAAAGACATCAACACCTACATCAAACACCTGAAAGATATCAAACACATGAAACACCTGAAACAAATCAAACACCTTAAACACATCAAATACCTGAAACACATCAAACACATCAAACAACTCAAACACCTGAAACAAATTGAACACCTGAAACACATCAAACACTTGAAACATATCAAATCCCTGAAACAAATCAAACACATGAAACACATCTCAAACACAAAAAAAAATCAAACACCTGAAACACGTTAAACAACTGACACACATCAACCACATCAAACACCTGAAACACATCACATACCTGAAACACATCAAACACATAAACCACATCAAACACCTGAAACACATCAAACACATCAAAGACATAACAGACATTAACACCTGAAACACATTAATCACCAGCTTCAGGTAAGGAGGCCTCAAAGACCAACTGCTTTTGCGTCGCACGGTCCCTGCGTTCTGGAAGCGAGGCCTCCAAAGACAAACTGCTTTCACAGCGCCTGGTCTCTGCCGAAGCCGCTAGCCTCCAGCTACCCGGAGAAGAACCCTAAAACTTAAATCAGTCACTTAGACACAAAAAAGTAAGGAAATAGGGTTCAGGTTTTGAAAAACAAAAGTCATCCCTTGAAAGTCATATATTGTAAAAAGGGAGATTTCTGTGCCTTTTTTAATTCATAACCAGGTTGATTTGCAATATGAATACTGTGAAAGTAACAAAACGCTTAATCCACGGAGAAATGCACACATGTATATGCATTAACCAAAAGAAAGTTAATCTGTAGATGCATTAATCAGAAAAAAGTTGATGTGTATATTCAATTCAATTCAATTTTATTTCGGGTATCAATATACATTAATCAAAAAGAAATCTGATGTGTACATGCATTAATCAGCAGACCTTGTGGCACAACGGTAGCGTTTCTGACTCCAGATCAGAAAGTTGCGTGTTCAAATCATGTCAGGGTCAAATGTTGGTGGGTGGTAGAAGCCCAGTATGTGGTAGTTGGATGTCCTCTCCCAGCAAGGATTTGAGCATCAAAGGCTTCATTTCCTGTATTCACATAACCTTTTATGTACTAATACCTGAAACATATCAAAAACATCTAACACCTGAAACACCTGAATCACTTCAGACACCTGAAACACATCAAACACCTGTAACACATCAATCACCTGAAACACATCAAACACCTGTAACACATCAAACACCTGAAACACATCAAACACCTGAAACACATGTCTGTTTTAGTTACAGAGTGAGGCATCGCACTTCTGTTCCATCTTTGTTGAGAGTTTCTCAGTACCTAGGTAAGGATTACAAGCCAGTCAGCAGCAGAGTATGAGGGTGTGCCATGCTAACAACTAGCCGACCATTATAACGTGTTATACAAAGTGACGTTCAGTCGCCACGGAAGTACAGGCTGGACTACAGTAGAGCTGTTTGGAGCAGTTTGTGAACAGTGTTTTCTGTTGGAGATGGTACGTCGCTTGGGGGGGGTGACTTTTGGCTTTTTTTTCAGACTTGTTTTAAGCTTGCTGAAGCGCATTCATGATCCCTAATACCTTTCTAAACCACTTACCTTGGTCCCTGACCCTGCCCTCAGAGCTGGTAGTTCTGTTCCTCTGCGGAGCCAGTCAGGTCCTCTTCTCTGGCTGACTGGAGGTCACCAGCTTCAGGTAAGGAGGCCTCAAAGACCAACTGCTTTGCGTGTTCCGGTCCCTGCGTTCTGGCAGCAAGGCCTCCAAAGACAAACTGCTTTCGCAGCATCTGGTCCTTGTCTTCTGGAAGCAAGTCCTCCAAAGACAAACTGCTTTCGCAGCGCCTGGTCTCTGCCGAAGCCGCTGGCCTCCAGCTACCCGGAGAAGAACCCTTAAACTTAAATCAGTCACTTAGATACAAAAAAGTAAGGAAATAGGGTTCAAGTTTTGAAAAACAAAAGTGATCCCTTGAAAGTCATATATTGTAAAAAGGGAGATTTCTGTGTCTTTTTTGATTCAAAACCAGGTTGATTTTCAATATGAATACTGTGAAAGTAACAAAACGCTTAATCCACGGAGAAATGCACACATGTATATGCATTAACCAAAAAGAAAGTTAATCTGTATATGCATTAATCAGAAAAAAAGTTCATATGTATATGCATTAATCAAAAAGAAATTTGATCTGTACATGCATTAGTTAGCAGACCTTGTGGCGCAACGGTAGTGCGTCTGACTCCAGATCAGAAGGTTGCGTGTTCAAATCACGTCAGGGTCAAATGTTGATGGGTGGCAGTAGCTCAATATGTGGTAGTTGGGTGTCCTCCCCCAGCAAGGATTTGATCATCAACGGCTATTGTATTACATCTAACACCTGAAACACCTGAATCACTTCAGACACCTGAAACACATCAAACAACTGAAAAACATCAATCACCTGAATCACATATAACACCTGAAACACATTTCTGTTTTAGTTACAGAGTGAGGCATCGCACTTCTCTTTCATCTTTGTTGAGAGTTGCACATGTGCAGTATGTAGGTAAGGATTACAAGCCAATCAGGAGCAGAGTATGAGGGTGTGCCATGCTAACAACTAGCCGAGCATTATAACGTGTGATACAAAGTGACGCTCGGTCGCCACGGAAGTAAAGGCTGGACTACAGTAGAGCTGTCTGGAGCAGTTTGTGAACAGTGTTTTCTGTTGGAGATGGTACGTCGCTTTGGGGGGGGTGACTTTTGGCTTTTTTTTCAGACTTGTTTTAAGCTTGCTGAAGCGCATTCATGATCCCTAATACCTTTCTAAACCACTTACCTTGGTCCCTGACCCTGCCCTCAGAGCTGGTAGTTCTGTTCCTCTGCGGAGCCAGTCAGGTCCTCTTCTCTGGCTGACTGGAGGTCACCAGCTTCAGGTAAGGAGGCCTCAAAGACCAACTGCTTTGCGTGTTCCGGTCCCTGCGTTCTGGCAGCAAGGCCTCCAAAGACAAACTGCTTTCGCAGCATCTGGTCCTTGTCTTCTGGAAGAAAGTCCTCCAAAGACAAACTGCTTTCGCAGCATCTGGTCCTTGTCTTCTGGAAGCAAGTCCTCCAAAGACAAACTGCTTTCGCAGCGCCTGGTCTCTGCCGAAGCCGCTGGCCTCCAGCTACCCGGAGAAGAACCCTTAAACTTAAATCAGTCACTTAGATACAAAAAAGTAAGGAAATAGGGTTCAAGTTTTGAAAAACAAAAGTGATCCCTTGAAAGTCATATATTGTAAAAAGGGAGATTTCTGTGTCTTTTTTGATTCAAAACCAGGTTGATTTTCAATATGAATACTGTGAAAGTAACAAAACGCTTAATCCACGGAGAAATGCACACATGTATATGCATTAACCAAAAAGAAAGTTAATCTGTATATGCATTAATCAGAAAAAAAGTTCATATGTATATGCATTAATCAAAAAGAAATTTGATCTGTACATGCATTAGTTAGCAGACCTTGTGGCGCAACGGTAGTGCGTCTGACTCCAGATCAGAAGGTTGCGTGTTCAAATCACGTCAGGGTCAAATGTTGATGGGTGGCAGTAGCTCAATATGTGGTAGTTGGGTGTCCTCCCCCAGCAAGGATTTGATCATCAACGGCTATTGTATTACATCTAACACCTGAAACACATCAAACAACTGAAAAACATCAATCACCTGAATCACATATAACACCTGAAACACATTTCTGTTTTAGTTACAGAGTGAGGCATCGCACTTCTCTTTCATCTTTGTTGAGAGTTGCACATGTGCAGTATGTAGGTAAGGATTACAAGCCAATCAGGAGCAGAGTATGAGGGTGTGCCATGCTAACAACTAGCCGAGCATTATAACGTGTGATACAAAGTGACGCTCGGTCGCCACGGAAGTAAAGGCTGGACTACAGTAGAGCTGTCTGGAGCAGTTTGTGAACAGTGTTTTCTGTTGGAGATGGTACGTCGCTTTGGGGGGGGTGACTTTTGGCTTTTTTTTCAGACTTGTTTTAAGCTTGCTGAAGCGCATTCATGATCCCTAATACCTTTCTAAACCACTTACCTTGGTCCCTGACCCCTGCCCTCAGAGCTGGTAGTTCTGTTCCTCTGCGGAGCCAGTCAGGTCCTCTTCTCTGGCTGACTGGAGGTTACCAGCTTCAGGTAAGGAGGCCTCAAAGACCAAAGACAAACTACTTTCGCAGCATCTGGTCCTCATCTTCTGGAAGCGAGGCCTTCAAAGACAAGCTGCTTTCGCAGCGCCTAGTCTCTGCCGAAGCTTCTGGTCTCCAGCTGCCCAGAGCAGAACCCTGAACTTAAAGACTCAACACGGCTTGTACATATAAGGTTCTCTATGGATGTTTTGTGACCTCACTCATGACGTCATCATGAACTCACAGCTGATTGGTCAGTAGTTCTTTTGATGTGTTATTGAATGCTGGGATGTCATACACCGTAGACAATTCCAGTCTATAAGACTTTTCTCATTTTATTTTTAATTATTTTTGAGGGATGAAAACAAAATATATTGTAAAAAAGTATGAGAATATACACATCACACTATAAATGTGTAAATTAATTTAACGTGTATAGAGCAGACATATTTTCACATGTAAATTGGTAAATATTATATTTGATTATTAATAGCTTTCTATAGCAGGATCATTCTCAATCCTTTTGTAAAACCTTTGTCTTTCTTGGAGTATATCCACTATAATGCCAGAACTTTCTGAAATTAAATGAAGGAAAAACTGAGGTGGTTGTTTTTGGAGCAAGAGAGGAACGATTAAAAGTCTGCGCTCAGCTTCAAACAACAATGTTAAAAACAACAGACAAAGCCAGAAATCTTGGTGTAGTCATGGACTCAGACCTGAACTTTAACAGCCACATTAAGACAATTACAAAGTCAGCCTACTATCACCTTAAGAATATATCAAGGGTTAAAGGACTTATGTGTCAACAGGATTTGGAAAAACTTGTCCATGCCTTTATCTTCAGTAGACTTGACTACTGTAACGGGGTCTTTACAGGTCTCCCTAAAAAATCAATCAGACAGCTGCAGCTGATTCAGAACGCTGCTGCTCGAGTCCTCACTAAGACCAAGAGACTGGATCACATCACTCCAGTTCTGAAGTCTTTACACTGGCTTCCTGTGTCTCAAAGAATTGATTTCAAAGTACTCTTGCTAGTTTATAAATCACTTAACGGTTTAGGTCCAAAATATATTGCTGATCTGCTACTACACTATGAACCACCCAGACCTCTCAGGTCATCTGGGACAGGTCTGCTTTCTGTCCCCAGAGTCAGAACTAAACAGGGTGAAGCAGCTTTCAGTTTCTATGCTCCTCATATCTGGAATAAACTCCCAGAAACCTGTAGATCCGCTGCTACTCTCAGTTCTTTTAAATCAAGGCTGAAGACCTCTCTATTTGATGCTGCCTTTCTTTAAATGACTAATCATTTCTTTAAATTTCTTATGCTGCACTGTAAATTTTATTCTTGTGTTTTATGTTTCTCTTTGTTTTTAACTGTCTATTCATGTGTTTTACCGGTTTTTAATGCTTGTGATTTTTTATCTGTTTAACTGATTTTGTGTAAAGCACTTTGAATTGCCTTGTTGCTGAAATGTGCTATACAAATAAAGCTGCCTTGCCTTGCCTTGCCTAATACAATTAATACAAATAAAAAATGTCATATCTTTTGCTATGGTTGGGCCTCGTATCCAAACTAATCTGGCAGATGATACTAGTGTCGATGTAGCCTTGGGAAATAATTAGCAGCTGGTAGACAGATCTCCCCATCGGGAAATAAAACCCCAGTCTTCCGTGTGAGAGGCGGAGGCGACCATCCAAAGTTTCAGTAGTATTGTGGTTTTTGTGTTGGAACAACTTGCACTGTTTGAAATAAGCTTTTGAGATACAAGAACGTCTTCACTTGGGACAGCAATTGACTCCCAACCCAATGGGAGAAATCCTGAGCTTTGAGATTTGGAGGGGCTGACTTTGATTACGAATGCTTGACACTGGACTTCAATCTGCCCCAGTGGGTGCTGTAGATCACTGTTTGATGAAGCCCACAGAACAACATAATCTGGAAAGAGCAGAAGAGGAATTATAAGGTGCCCAGACTTGACACTCTCCCACCTTCTGCTGCGCCTTGTGAGGTGCTGTTCATGTCCAGTAGATATGCTTTTTCCATCGCTTGACGATATTCCCATTTAGGGTCAGGAGTTCTCCTCCCATGCTGAACACAGCCTGAGCCAAGGCCCGCTTTCCCCCTCATGATTCACCCCAGTGGAAGCTGTAGATCAATGCCTGATAAAGCCAAATGAACCACATAGTCTGCAAAGAGCATAAATGGAATTCTAAGGTGGCTAGACTTGACACTCTCCCAACTCCTGCGGCACCTTGTTACGTTTTGTTCATGTCCAGGAGTTGTGCTCTTTCCATCGCTTGAAAATATTCCCATTTAGGATCAGGAGTTCTCCTTCTATGCTGAACACAGCTTGAGCCAAGGCCCACTTTTTATTATATCATCACCATTCATTATGTCATCATCACTATTCATTATGACATCAACTTTCTTTGATATTAATGCATATACACATCAACTTTCTTTGATATTAATGCATATACACATCAACTTTCTTTTTGAATTTTGCATTAACACATCAACTTTCTTTTAGATTAATGCATAAACACATCAACTTTCTATTTCATTAATGCATATACACATCAACTTTCTTTTAGATTAATGCAGATACTCATTAACTTAATTTTTGATTTAGCATTACAATTCATTATGACATCAACTTCCTTTTTAATAAATGCATATACACATCAACTTTCTTTTTGATTTATGCATATACACATCAACTTTGTTTTTATTATATCATCACCATTCATTATGACATCAACTTTCTTTTATATTAATGCATATAGACATTAACTTTCTTTTTAATAAATGCATATACACATCAACTTTCTTTTAGATTAATGCATATACACATCAACTTCTTTTTTATTAATGCATATACACATCAACTTTCTTTTAGATTTATGCATATACACATCAACTTTCTTTTAGATTAATGCATATACACATCAACTTTCTTTTTATTTATGCATATACACATCAACTTTCTTTTTATTTATGCATATACACATCAACTTTCTTTTTATTATATCATCACCATTCATTATGTCTCCATCACTATTCATTATGACATCAACTTTCTTTTATATTAATGCATATACACATCAACTTTCTTTTTGATTAATGCATATACACATCAACTTTCTTTTAGATTAATGCATATACACATCAACTTTCTTTTTTATAATGCATATACACATCAACTTTCTTTTTAATAAATGCATATACACATCAACTTTCTTTTAGATTAATGCATATACACATCAACTTTCTTTTTATTTATGCATATACACATCAACTTTCTTTTATTATATCATCACCATTCATTATGTCTCCATCACTATTCATTATGACATCAACTTTCTTTTATATAATGCATATACACATCAACTTTCTTTTAGATTAATGCATATACACATCAACTTTCTTTTTGATTAATGCATATACACATCAACTTTCTTTTTGATTTATCATCACCATTCATTATGTCATCATCACTATTCATTATGTCATCATCACAATTCATTATGACATCAACTTTCTTTTGATTAATGCATATACACATCAACTTCTTTTTCATTAATGCATAAACACATCAACTTTCTTTTTAATAACTGCATATATACATTTTGATTGAAAGACAAGAACCCATCGATAAAATTTGAAATAAGTTTGCAAAATTCTTTGTCTGCCAATAGAAGAGAGTTAAATCTCCAAAGAGGTGGGCTACGTTTATAGGTAGAAAGTTGCATATCTAATAATAAAGGTGAATGGTCAGATATTACAATACCTAAATAGTCAGAGGAAATTACACCTGCATTAAGCCTACTGTCAATAAAAAAGTAATCAATCCTAGAATATGAGTGATGCACCTGGGAAAAGAAAGGGAATTTTTTAAGGGTGGGGTTACGAGATCTCCATGGACCAACAAGACCATTCCGTTTCCTAAAATCAGAAAATGTTATAGATTATATGTTATATATGTTATAATGTTATATAGATTGAGTCAGATTTCGAGGATTAGAACGATCCAAGATTGGGTCAAAAACACAAATTAGATCCCCACCGAAGATCAGCAGGTGTGTGTTCAAGAAGGGAATGTTACTCAGCAATCTGTTAGCGAATTCAACATCATCGAAGTTTGGGGCATTTACATTTACAAACAAAACCCTCTTTTGTGAAAAAGTACCAGCAACCATGAGGTATCTGCCATTCCTATCAGCAATAACATCAGTGGATGAGAACTGAACTTTTCTGCTAACTAAAATGGCGACTCCTCTAGCTTTTGAATTAAAATTTGAGTGGAAAACTTGAGCCACCCAAGGGCAATGTAACCTACGGTGATCTTTGACGCGAAGGTGAGTCTCCTGCAAGAATACTATATCAGAGTTTAAACGTTTCAAGTGCGCAAAAACCTTAGATCGCTTAACAGGATTCCCCATACCTCTGATATTCACACTGATAAATCTGAGAGGTGTGCCTGACCCAGCCATGCTGGGATCTATAATGCCATTAACCATTTAAATAAAAAAATAACATAAAAAAATGAAAATGGTCATAGAGAGCACCCACCCCCCAACATACCCCCAAACACAAATACACCCAAAGTCCCCATATAACCATAGAACAAAGGAGAGAGCAGTGTTTCCCCCAATAACCAAAAGTTGTCCACAATAGCGTTGAACAACCCGGAGACCATGCAGAATAGACAAAGGTAAGAGAGAAAAAAAAACTCCCGCCGATCTCAACACTGTTTAACAGTATGCACATGAATATAGTAAAGCACGTAAAAATGCAAAATGACAAATAATAGTAGGCCCTCAGTCCTGTACTATCAGATGGAGAAAGCATAAAATGAGGTAGTGCTGATCATATCTGAAGTACAAAATACAAAATATATATATTATGTTAATCACATACAGTAAGATTGAAGGAAAAAAAAATACCTGCTATAAACAAACAGTGACACTAACCTAGTTAGTGTAGCAAGCCAGAAAACCTGAAAATCTACTGAAAACAAATACTGAACATGTAGATAAATAAGGCTGGTGAGTCCACAAACTAAGGAATAATAGAACAAAACTCTGAAAAGCTACTAGAGCTCACCCAGAAATTAAACTTTTGACATAGTCGCTGGCTTCATCCGCAGAAACAAAGTCCTTCTCAACACCGTTGTATGTGATGCGAAGTCGCGCTGGATGAATCCGACCATATCGAGCACCGACAATGCCACGAAGTTGGCGTCTGACCTCGTTGAAAGCAGCCCGAGCCCGAGCTATCTTGGCAGTGTGATCCGGGAAGAGTGAGACGGTCAAGTCTCTGACTTTCATCTGTCGGAGCTCTCTAGCGCGGCGCAGAACGTCAACACAGTCACTGTAACAGTGAAATCTGCACACAATGGCTCATGGACGATCACCAGGCTTGGGTTTGGGTTGGAGGGTCCGGTGGGACCTGTCCAAAAGCAGCTCTTTTTCCAGACCCAACGCTTCCTTCAGTAAGGCGGCTACACATAACTGCACATATACATACAATTTCTTTTTGATTAATGCATATACACATTCATTGTGTCATCATCACTATTCATTATGTCATCATCACTATTCATTATGTCATCAACTTTCTTTTATATTAATGCATAAACACATCAACTTTCTTTTTATTATATCATCACCATTCATTATGTCATCATTACTATTCATTATGACATCAACTTTCTTTTATATTAATGCATATACACATCAACTTTCGTTTTTATTAATGCATATACATATCAAATTTCTTTATTAAAGCATATACACATCAACTTTCTTTTATAAATGCATATACATATCAAATTTCTTTATTAAAGCATATACACATCAACTTTCTTTTTAATAAATGCATATACATATCAACTTTCTTTTTATTATATCATCACTATTCATTATGTCATCATCACTATTCAATATGACATCAACTTTTTTATAGATTAATGCATAAACACATCAATTTTCTTTTTCATTAATGCATAAACACATCAACTTTCTTTTTATTATATCATCACCATTCATTATGTCATCATTACTATTCATTATGACATCAACTTTCTTTTATATTAATGCATATACACATCAACTTTCTTTTTTATTAATGCATACACACATCAACTTTCTTTTAGATTTATTCATATACACATCAACTTTCTTTTTGATTATTGCAAATACACATCAACTTTCTTTTTAATAAATGCATATACACATCAACTTTCTTTTTGATTAATGCAGTGTGTTCATTTAAATGTGGGTACACCTACATGTAGGGCTACGAGATTGCAATATAAGCCTATATATTAATATTAGGATTATACATAAGTTAAGGATGCATAAAATAAATAAACTTCAACTGGGATTTTTGTTTTTTTTAAGGGATTTTTTTTTTTCTAGCTCTGGAGGGAACTACTAGAATTGTTGGGCCCTTGTAAATTACAGAGTGTGGTCTAGACCTACTCCAACTGTGAAGGGTCTCGAGATAACTCTTGATACTATATTGATACTATAAATTAAATTGAATTTAATTGAGTCAGTATGGGCTTGGGGTGCAGCACGTAACAGGAGAAGGAGAAGTCATCAGTTGGGCCTGTGCCTCGAGGAATGGGGGTATTAATATGACTGGGAATCACAAGTCTTGTGAACAATCAATGGTTGAGTTCACATAAAAGATAGTTGCAAGGTCTACCAAATGTTTGACTTTACAACCCGTAAACTGTTGGAACCTTGGTCCTTCCCTCAAATGTGAATTACAGATTGTCCAGTCCCTGGTCTTGATAAGCAGAGCAGAGTGGCGCAGCGGAAGCGTGCTGGGCCCATAACCCAGAGGTCGATGGATCGAAACCATCCTCTGCTAATTCCTATACTTTGTATCAATATCAAGTCTGTTACCATTTAATGTCTCCACCTGGTGAAGAATAAACTTAAAGCATTAAGTTTATTTCAACCATAAAAATGGAATCTTGTGTGCTCATACCTGCCGTAACACCCATAAAATCTGGAGCGTAATACAATTACTACACTACAGTGCTTGTTGTGCTGTCTGATAGTCTGAGGTATAAAAGAGAGAGCATACCGCTTAGTTTGTGTCACAGGAGGTCTTAGTCTACCACTACGTTCTATAACCCTTCCAGTCAGATTACCACAGGAGGTAATATCTGTTGCAGCTCTTCTAAAGACTCTACCATAATACCTGCTGGAGATGTCATGTCCTCATACATGTAAAGCATGAGTTCTACCACTGAGCTCCATCCCCTGAAGAATTTCAGATTTTTTTTTTTTTTCCTTTTTTCTGAGATAGACTTAGACTTATCTTTATTAATCCTTTTGGGATGACTCCCGCAAGGAAATTGAAATATCCCTGAATAAAAGAAGAAACCTGGGTAAAACATATAATGTTAATGTTGTATAAGGCTTCAAAACCTGTAAATGCAACGGCAGTGGCTGGAAATCAAACCTGGGCAAAATGCTTGCACTGCTATGGTAGCGTAGTCGAAAAGTAACACACCTGTTGCCTTCCTGCTGGACAATAAAATGTTCACAGCAAATCTTGTAACACATCTGGGCATTGAGACTGAAAATAAATGCTAAGAGATACATTGGTGGAGACGGGTGGATTCCAGTACCAATGAGATAACACAATATTGTTCATGTTGGCACATCTGCAATTTGGTATGCTGTGATGTCTCATTGGTTTGCTAGCACCGGTAAATAATGGCTTCCGGTGTCGGCAGGATTCAAATGTAAAAAACCTATTCAGTTGAATTAGTAATACCAGACACGGGCAAATCTTAATGCACTTCCTATGTCTGTACATCCTCGTGGAGGCAGCTTGATTGATTGATATGCTCCCTTATTTCTACCATAACAGAGATCTAATATTTTATCAAACTGGGTTGGGATGAATGTCCAGTTCCATTCTAGTCACGGCCAGTCTCAAACCCAATCTCGATCTCTGAGTTTTCAAGAGTTTCATGCAAGAAAAGGTTTTGCTCGCAGATATACGTGCTGCAAAAAAGTGTGCACATCTTCATTGCGTGTTCTTTATGTAAGGGTAGGTGTCATTTGGGAGGGCGGCGTAGGAGTGTACAAATGTATGTAACATTTCAGCAGTTGGCAGTGGTGGGATTCGAACCCACGCCTCCAGAGAGACCGGAGCCTTAATCCAGCGCCTTAGACTGCTCGGCCACACTACCTGCAAGTATCACTTTGCCAAATCGTGACAAACACAAGGAACGTAACTAACGGTATGCTTGTTAATGATATTGGAACAAAACGTTTGCAAGACAAAACACACATATAGGCCAATGTCAGAGATTGTACAGATCTTTCTGCAGACCTTCACCGGCTAAATACCTATTCCCATACCGGGAGTTGAACCCGGGCAACCTGGGTGAAAATCAGGAATCCTAACTGCTAGACCATATGGGACTGACCACATATTAATAACAGGGATTTCATGAATCAAGTCATAGTCTGGCTGGAAACAGGCCTTCTCTTGAACGTGAATGAAGAAGCTTCTTAAGTAAGTTTTATCTTGAAGCTAATGAGTGTTCTTTAGGTTTTTATCTGCTTTAACTATTACCGGACAGCGGGGGCACGGAGCAGAGCAGAGCGGCCGTTAGGGAGGAATCCTCCTCCGTGTTCAGCTCCACTTTGAACTGGCGGTGAAAAACTTAACGTTGGAACTTTATGATGAATAGAAATGTTGACAGGTTGATTTCTGTTGAAAACAAACACAACTATAGTCAATAGTAAAAGAAAATATATATATGAAAAGCCATCTTGGTTCATCTTTCCACTGTTCCTACAATCACCACTCTGGTCTGGTTGGAAACTAAAGGATCTAAACTAAAAGGATGTTCCTCTTTAACTAAAAGGTCTATCTCTGTAGGGATCCATCCCATAATGTTGTCACACACTTAGAATAATGATCTGAGTCTGTCAGCAGCAACAACACAACCTTTAGTGGATGCTGACTTTACCTTTAAATTAGGAGTTTAGACAGAGACACAACAGGAAGAATAAATCTATCAAATCAAGTCTCCAATAATCAGCATGTGGCCTTGTTTTATTTCAGGTAGTCAGCATGGAGCTGTTCCACATTCCCAGACATTTAAAACAAGTCAATCATTGGCGTTATTCTACGAGTCAGATGAATAAATCAGCTGTTTGCTATTTGAGCTGCTCTGTTTCCTGCTGCTCCGTCATTCTTTAGTGTCCTCTGGAAACAGGTTGCTGTCCTTTATGTTTCTTTTGGATGACATCATCAGTGTCTTTGCTTTAGTCTGAAGAAACTCCAACAGATTTAAAACCACATGCAGTCACAGAAAATACAAACAGGGAATAGAAAATATCAGACAAAGAATATGAAATGAAAAGTCCCCAAAGTAAGAAAATATAATGTTAATTTACCAAACAACAATAACTGGAGAGCATCCAATTAAACATGGCCGACTTCCAGTATGTCGGTAATGAATAGAGGAATGTTTGGATATATTACAGATTAATTTTATTTTTATTTAACCTTTATTTAACAAGGAACAATCCCATTGAGCTACAGTAACTCTTCTTCCAGGGAAATAAGTTTCATAATACATTAAAGACAGGAAAATGGTTCCATACTACAACACAAACAAGACAATACACTTAACTTAAGCTAATGCAGACATACAACTTAAAAACAGGTTCCACTGAGATTAGAACTCAGATCGCTGGATTCAGAGTCCAGAGTGCTAACCATTACACCATGGAACCTTTAGAAGTGTTGCAGGGGTTTGCTAGGCAGTTTCTTTCATAATATCCACATGTGTGATATTAAATGCACACAACAATCACAACGCAAATTAAATAGCAAAAATTACTGGCCAACTTAACCTTTTGTATTGTCCTTTGTGTCACAGGGATATGTTTAATTTATGTGACCTTTTGTACTAGCCTACCGCTTTCATTTCATGTCAAATGCCATCATGACCTCATCCTTAGGGTCTTGGAGCCCCCCCTGTTTTATTTATAATGCCATCCCTGTTTGATGTCATCTTTTTACTACCCTTGAGGCCGCAGCCTCGCCATTCGGGTCCCTAGCATTCAGCAATAAATATAACAATTTTTGATCAACCCATATCAATTGCATGCTTAAAATAACATACTGGTTAAAGCCCCGCCCATTTCATGACAACCTAACCCACTTCCAGGTTAAATCCTGTCCACTTCTGGGTTTGGCCAGATACAGATACAGATAATTCATATGGTTAACAGATACAGATACAGCTGTACATGCTAATCTTTATTAAACACTTCTTGAGTTAACCTTCCACTTTTTTTGCCTTTTTACGTACGTAACTACAGCTCTGATTTAATACAGGACCAATGTCAGAGATCGTGCAGATCTTTCACCAGCTAAATACCAATTCCCATACCGGGAGCTGAACCAGGGCCACCTGGGTGAAAACCAGGGTTTTCCTTACTGTTAGAAGTCTTTAAGAGCAGCAACCAAGACCTTTTGGACATCACTTAGGCCAAATGAATGTAAAATCAAACTAACTGAACGCTTTCTCAGATCTACTGATTGTAGTCTCCAGAGGACTCCTTAAGAATGTATGTAAAGGTTATTTAGGCAGAATCCAGACTTCTAGACCATATGGGACTGACACGTTGAATAATAACAGTGATTTCATGAATACATCCATAGATATGCCAGGAACAGGGCAAATAAATACATATATGACTTGTTGATAAAACACTGCAAGAAGTCTGGTAGTCAGGATTCAGGATTCAGATTGTCACCTTTTCTCCACCACCATGTCTAGTTAAAGTTTAACAATGGTTGATCATTGAGACATATATTATGTCTATTTATTATCATTACATGAGTTAGGTTTGGGGAAATGCATATCAGGGCATATACAGCTCAAGGTTAATACAGCTCTCAGTTAATACAGGACCAATGACACAGATCTTGCCACAGACCTTCATCGGCTAGACATTGATTCCCATACCGGGAGTTGAACCCGGGCCACCTGGGTGAAAACCAGGAATCCTAACCGCTAGACCATATGGGACTGACCACATATTAATAACAGGGAAATGATTTCATGAATCAAGTCATAGGCTGGCTCGAACTAGGCCTTCTCTTGAACGTGAAGAAGCTTCTTAAAAAAGTTTTATCTTGAAGCTTTTGAGTGTTCTTTGGGTTTTTATCTGCTTTAACTATTACCGGACGGCAGGGGCACGGAGCAGAGCAGAGCGGCCGTTAGGGAGGAATCCTCCTCCGTGTTGAGCTCCATTTTGAACCTGTAAGCTCACTTTAAACTAGATGTGGGAAGTTGAAAGGTTGATCTTTTTCACCTGTGCTGTGGCTTAAAAACAGGTTCCACTGAAATTTGAACTCAGATTGCTGGATTCAAAGTCCAGAGTGCTAACCATTACACCATGGAACCTTTCAAAGTGTTGCTAGTGTTTGCTTGGCAGTTTCTTTCATAATATCCACATGTGTGATATTGAAGGCACACAAAAATCACAACAAATCAGAGAGCATTTAGGGGATATAGCTCAGTGGTAGAGCGCATGCTTTGCATGTATGAGACCCCGGGGTTCAATCCCAGGCATCTCCAACAAATGTTGTCCTGACTGTAAGAGACCTCGAAGAGCTCTTATTCCGATATGAAATAATGCATCATGAATTAAAAAACAATAAATTGTATGTTTAACTTAACAAGTGTCTACCAACTCTGCACTTTACCCATGTCCTGCTTTACTCCTTTGACATTGAGCAAATTTGTATAGCACAGTGTGGTGGGTTGTAGTGACCTCCTTGTGTTCATGGTAATTAATGCAAAAATCTGTCTCAATGACCAGATGTGTTGCAAGATTTGCAGTCAACAGTGCATTGTCCAGCGATGGTGGTTTAGTGGTGAGCATAGCTACCTTCCAAGCAAATGACCGGTGTTGGATTCCCAGCCATCGCAGTAGCTTTCTTTGAGTCATGTTACTTTTTAACTTTGATTTATACAATAGCAGTGCAAGCATTTTGCCATTGTTTGATTTCCAGCCACCACCAGGTTTTGAAGCCATATACAACATTAACATTACATATTCCACCCAGGTTTCTTCTCTTATTCCGTCTAACACAAAAAAAGTTTAAAAAATCTGAAAATCTTCAGGGGCTGTAGCTCAGTGATATGTCTTTTCCACCAAGGCTAACCAGGTGCTGGTTCTGGGCTGGTGCTAGTGCTAGTGCTAGTTCGGTGCTGGTTCTACTCGCCAGTTATCTAGGAACCAGCTCGATTTTCGAGAGCCAGAGTAGGGCTACGTCACAACGTCACTGCAAGCACCTCTGTTGTCATAGCAACGCGTTATGACTATCACAGGGCTGCCAACTTTTCCCAAAACCTTGGAGTGAGATTTGGGGGGGCAACCCATATTTTGCCACGTACAAAGCAATTTTTTGGGTTCTTTATCCTTCAGGGTTTAAATTGTGATTTGTGATATGTGGGGGGGTGGGGTTCTCCCTAGGGGGGTCTGGGGGTATGCCCCCCCAGGAAAAAAAATTGAAAAATAAACCATTAAAGGGCACTTTCTGGAGAGTTTTTTTGCAAAAAAATGGAGAAATCAAGTCTTACATGATATGTGCAAAACTGTAGGGTTAAGAACCTTTGCATTGTTGTAGTATCAACAGGTTTTACGGCATTCAGCATTTACATTATATACATTATTAACTTCTTATGATATAAGAACTGACCCAGACAACGTGCCAAACATAATGAACCACATGAAGAGACAGTAGCAAATCTCATCAACAGCTGAGAAGATTTGGGTCTGTGGGGAACAGGTCCAGGGGTCCCTGGTGTTGGGACAAGGGACCCAAAGTTAAATTAATGTTGAGGGATCAACTAAGACCACTGAAATTCTAAAGAATAAGAACCACTGATCTACATAAATTCTTATCCTTTAACCTTTGTGCCAAGGTTCAGTAATGTTTGGCCCTCATCCTCTGGGCCCCACTTACTGGATTTACTTTTTGGGGAAAAAAAGACTATTTGTTCATTTCATAAAACATCAAATTAATTATTTACAGTTACATTTAGAGATGCACCGAGGTTAGAGAACCACAATAGTGGCCCAATGTTGCAGTATAGTATATATAGTATAGTGTATATATGTAGTATATATAGTATAGTATATATAGTATAGTGTATATATAGTATAGCTCAGATGTGTTTCACCAGATTTCTGCCCATGTTTACAACTTTGTGCACATTCAAAATATAACTCCTCCCATCTCTGTTGGCCGAGATTTGGAGAGTTGTAATATAGTCTGCTGTGCATGTCATTGCTCCGCTGATATGGTGGATCTCATTCAGACCGTCTGACAGACACAGACGCCCATTCGGGTCTCTGGTCTCTGACAAAGTTTAGAGGAGGCTGTACGCTGCGCATTATCGGAGGACTACACGGATGCAACGCGTCACTGTCCACAGCAGAGCAGGTCCACTAACATGAACTGAAGTTGCTACGCTACCAGCCGCGCTGCTCACCTCTATTGTTACAGAGAGTGGACACGAAGCGACGGACGGTCTGTGATACTCAGAGCTCATACCTAAAGCCGGGGAAATGGGATGGATCGTAAAAAAATGTTCTCAGTTTGCGACAATTCGAAACTTTCACAGACAGGGAGCGCTCTTGAACCCCCTCACAGTCTCTGAAAGCACAACTAGTGGCTAAACAGATAAATCTATAGATAAACTCATCTATCAGAAATTTGACCGACCGGGTTGACACTTCAGCGTGAGAAATCGGGGGTGTGGCGTGTGAGCGTGTGAAACCAGTCAAATGCGTGTGTCTCACGGCCAATGCGTGAGAGTTGGCAGCCCTGCTATCAACAATAATGGAGGACTACATACCGATACTTTTGCTCCTGGCTTTACAAATTCACACTGGAATTCAAAGACGGGCCTTGACAGCTCTTCGTGACCGCTATGGACAGAGGACACGTTCATTATCTCCCATGATTTAACATTTATTATCATATTTTGCTAGCTAGCGATGGTAACAGCAGTAGCGTGAAGCAAAACACCGTTAGGGTGAACAGACGTTCCGGTTTGACCAGGGCAGTCCCAGTTTTTCCGACAAAAGCCTATCGGGACTCTAAAATGTTCCGGTTTACCAACCACTATGGAATTGTCCTGGTTGTCGATTACATAGCAGAAGGGATCTTATTATAGCCCGGTCATTTAACTCATGTAGAACATATACACCATACATCCAGCATATGATTATAACTGTGTGTGTGTGTGTGTGTGTGTGTCAATCGTAGCGTATCGTCGACATAATCTGTGCAGCCAGCGTTACAATGTATATTTGTAACCATTGTGTCTCATCTTCTCTGTCATGTTAACGGTGATATTGCTAGCCAAGGACGTGCATGTACATGTTGGGCAGCAGGGTTTAAGGGGGGAAACCCTATCAGTTAATATAAGAAATGTAAACAAAAAGAATTTGATAATTTTGCAATCTTTTTTATATAAAATCTCAACATAAATCTTTACACTAATCTGAAATTTTTTTTGCTGCAATTTTGTTAATTGTTTTGTAAAACCCCTGTTATTATTGTTGGATGTAATACTGTACAATACCAAAGCATACATGTTAACAAACCAACTGACTTTTATTTTTGCAGGTTGTATTATGGCTGAGGGCAAGGCAGAGGAGGACACATGTGGTCTGGGCATACCACCGATCACACTATTGGTGGGACACAGTTGTGCCGGATTTGACCCCTTCACAGTTTGTTCAAAACTTTCGAATGTCCCGGGAGTCATTAGAATACATATGTGGTCAGGTCAGGCCTCTCATGGGCCGAATGAACACCACCTACCGTCTGGCTGTTCCAGTGAGAAAACGTGTTGCAATTGCTCTGTGGAAGCTGGCTACTGGCATTGAGTATAGGACCATTAGCCACCTTTTTGGGGTAGGTCTAAGCACAGTGTTTAACTGTGTTCAGGATTTCTGTGACTCCGTTATAAAGGTCTTGCTCCCTCAACACATCACCACCCCAGATGCTGCTAAGCTGGTTGAAATTGCCACCTTCTTCCATAACCGCTGGAGAATACCACAGGTTGTTGGTGCAATAGATGGAAGCCACATCCCAATCATTGCCCCCGATGAGTATCCCCGGGACTACTTTAACCGGAAAGGGTGGCACTCGATTATATTGCAAGGAGTTGTGGACGGCAGAGGCCTGTTTTGGGATGTGTGTGTGGGCTATGCAGGGAGTGTGCATGACGCACAGAGAGAGTGCGTCATGAGTGCTAAGGCAGTCACATTTATGGGAGCAACTAAGTGATGGTGAATTACTTGGACAAAACAAAAAGATCATCTCTGGCATTAATGTTGGACACTACCTCATCGGTGACCCTGCTTACCCAATGCAGAACTGGCTTCTGAAGCCCTTCTCCGACACTGGAAGACTCTGACCTGAACAACACACCTACAGTCACAGACTGAGGAGTGCACATTCGGTTGTAGAGACGGCTTTTGGAAGGTTGAAGGGCCGTTGGAGATGTCTCCTCAAAAGAAATGACTGCAAGCTGGAGCTCAGCAAGAAAATGACGTTAACCTGCTGTGTGCTTCATAATATTTGTGAAGAGCATGGTGACAATTTCATGGAGGAGCGTGTAGACAGGCAGTTACACATTCAGCCTCCAGGTCAAGCACTACCTGAGCATGGTGAGCCAGAAGGGGCAGATATTAGAGCAGCCTTAATCAACTATTTCAGTAGAGAGGAGTGATAGTTTTTACAGTGATTGTTGTACATCATTACTGCCAGTTGCCTGTTTCTAAATGCACCGAAAGTTTACAGTAGTAAAAGCCTCATTTTCTGACAGGAGAAAATTTCAGAAAACTTGCAATACAAAAAAATGTCAGTAATCAACTGGGGAAGTTTCACATGTTTGTTCAATGTTTTTACCTGTTGTATAGTATATGTATCTGTTGATAATCCCTGTTACTTTGGATAGATAGTTAATGTGGAATACACTCATTAAATTATATCTTTTAACTCGTTGTGCCTATGTGTGTTGTGCCAAATAAGGATTGTTTGCACTTCACATTCACATTTTCAAAACTGTTATTTTATCTTTTTAATGAATAACCAGTCTGGTATTGTGTTATCTGACTTGTTGGAATAAGGAAGGGTGAGAATGTTGTTAAATATAAAAACATTTGTTTATTGTCATAGACAATCAAATAGTTACAAATAATAAATAAATAAATAAATTACATGTTAATTATTTCTGTGCTTGCGCCTCCATCACTGCCACCATGCGCCCCATGAGCCCCAGCAGAGCGCTGGTGTCTGCCTCCATCTTTGCCACCATGTCTTTGTTGAGCTGCAGGAACTTATCGTCAGCCTTCTCCATGTAGTCCAACAGCTCCTCATGTTCACGCTTTTTTCCTGTGTAGAAAACAAACCAAACCAAAATGTGTGATTATATTCAATTCAATTTCAATTCAATTTTATTTATAGTATCAATTCATAACAAGAATTATCTCAAGACACTTTACAGATAGACCACACTCCGGAATTTACAAGGACCCAACAGTTCTAGTTTCCTCCAGAGCAAGCAACAGTGCGACAGTGGCGAGGAAAAACTTCCTTTTAGGCAGAAACCTCGGACAGACCCAGGCTCTTGGTAGGCGGTGTCTGACGGGCCGGTTGGGGTTAGAATGAAGAGTGGCAATAACAAAAATAGAAAAAATTAGTAGTTTGTAGAAGTTCTTTGTGGTAGTTCATGGCATAGCAGGACGCTGTGCAGCATTACAAGGCACAGCAGGACGTAGCAGGACGTAGCAGGGCACCACAGTGTAGCAGTTGAACATGGCATCACAGAACGTGTAGCGGAACCATGGCAATAGCTGCTACCCTGATTTCGGAGCCTCTCTGATCCAAGGGAACATGCTGGGGAAAAAAGAACATAAGGACTCCGGGGAATGACTCCCCAGAAATAGGTTAGTAACAAGCATTTCTGGGACATGGATGCACATAAATGAAAAGATGGAAAGATAGAGGAGAGAGGAGCTCAGTGTATCAAAATAAGTCCCCAGCTGTCTAAAACTATTACAACAAAACCAAGAGAGACGAGGTAAAGAGAGCTCCAGCCCGGCCAGGCCAGAACTCTCCCCAACCGGATCAGGCTGTATGCCAAGTCTCCCTTTAGTTATATTATATGATAGATAAATCTGAAAACAATGTGACTAACTACTACTCCCTAACAATATTCGATTCTATGCCCTAACTATAAGCTTTATCAAAAAGGAAAGTCTTAAGCCTACTCTTAAATGTGGAGACGGTGTCTGCCTCCCGGACCCAAACTGGAACCTGGTTCCACAGGAGAGGAGCTTGATAGCTGAACGCTCTGGCTCCCGTTCTACTTTTAGAGACTCTAGGAACCACCAGTAACCCTGCATTCTGGGAGCGTAGTTCTCTCCTAGGGTTGTAAGGTACTATAAGCTCTTTAAGATAAGATGGAGCCTGACCATGAAGAGCTTTGTAGGTGAGAAGAAGGATTTTAAATTCTATTCTAAATTTTACAGGAAGCCAATGCAGAGAAGCTAAAACAGGAGAAACGTGATCTCTTTTCCTGGTTCCTGTCAGAACACGTGCCGCAGCATTCTGGATCAGCTGTAGAGTCTTTATGGATTTTTTCGAGCAGCCTGATAACAGAGAATTGCAGTAATCCAACCTAGAAGTAACAAATGCATGGACTAGTTTTTCTGCATCATTTTAGACAGGATATTCCTGATTTTTGCAATATTACGTAGGTGAAAAAAGGCGATCCTTGAAATTTGCTTTAAATGGGAATTAAAGGACATGTCCTGATCAAAGATGACTCCAAGATTCTTCACTGTGGTGCTGGAGGCCAGGGTGATGCCATCCAGAGTAACTATATCTTTGGATAGTGCGTCACGAAGGTGCTTGGGTCCGAGAGCAATAACTTCAGTTTTATCGGAGTTTAACATTAGAAAATTACAGGTCATCCAGGTTTTAATATCTTGAAGGCACGTTTGAAGTTTAGCTAACTGATTAGTTTCATCCGGCTTGATTGAAAGATATAATTGAGTATCATCTGCATAACAATGAAAGTTTATGGAGTGTTTCCTAATAATACTGCCTAAAGGAAGCATATATAAAGTGAACAGGATTGGACCGAGCACAGATCCTTGTGGGACTCCATGACTAACGTTGGCGTGCACAGAGGATTCATCGTTAACATTAACAAACTGAGATCGATCTGATAAATAAGACTTAAACCAGCTTAGAGCAGTCCCTTTAATGCCAATTAAATGTTCCAATCTCTGTAATAAGATATAATGGTCAATGGTATCAAATGCAGCGCTAAGATCTAATAACACAAGTACAGAGATAAGTCCTTTGTCTGAAGCAATTAGGAGGTCATTAGTAATTTTCACAAGTGCTGTCTCTGTGCTATGATGAACTCTAAATCCTGACTGAAAATCCTCAAATAAGCTGTTGCTATGCAGAAAGTCACACAGCTGTTTGGCGACTGCTTTCTCAAGAATCTTAGAGAAAAATGGAAGGTTGGATATAGGTCTATAGTTGGCTAAAACATCTGGATCAAGGTTTGGCTTTTTCAGAAGAGGTTTAATTACAGCTACTTTAAAGTGCTGTGGTACATAGCCTGTTAATAAAGACAAATTGGTTATATTCAGTAGTGAAGTGTTGACTAATGGTAAAACTTCTTTAAGTAGCCTAGTCGGGATGGGATCTAAGAGGCAGGTTGATGGCTTAGATGAAAAAATAATTGAATTAAATTGATAAAGATCAAGTGAAGCAAAGCAGTCAAAACATGTATCTGGTTTTACAGCTGTTTCTAAGGTTCCTGAGTTTAGAGATAAGTCAGTGCCAGTTAAAGGCAGGTCTTGGTGAATTTTGCTTCTAATAGTTATAATTTTATCATTGAGAACCTCATAAAGTCGTTACTACTAAGAGCTATGGGAATACTTGGCTCTGTAGAGCTGTGACCTTCTGTTAGCCTGGCTACAGTACTGAAAAGAAACCTGGGGTTGTTCCTATTTTCCTCTATCAATGACGAGTAGTACGCTGCTCTGGCATTACGGAGGGCCTTCCTATACGTTTTAAGACTATCTTGCCAGGTTAAACGAGAATTTTCCAGTTTGGTGGAGCGCCAGATCTTCTCAAGTTTCCGCGATATTTGCTTTAATTTGCGAGTTTCAGTGTTATACCATGGAGCTAACCTTCTTTGTTTTATTATCTTCTTTTTTAGAGGGGCAACAGAGTCTAGAGTCATTCGTAGCGAGCCTGCTGCACTATCAACAAAATGATCGATTTGGGAGGGACTAATAGCATAGGAGTCCTCCGTTACTTTGGGACTTGGTAATGAATTAAATGCTAACGGAATCGTATCCTTAAATTTAGCTACAGCACTATCAGATAGACATCTTGTATAGGAGGTTTTGCCTAACAGCGTGTAGTTCAGCAGTATAAACTCAAAAGTTATCAAACAGTGGTCAGATAGGAAGGGATTCTGTGGGAACACTATTAAATGTTCAATTTCAACACCATATACCAGAACAAGATCGAGGGTGTGGTTAAAACGGTGAGTCGGTTTATGTACACTTTGAGAGAAGCCATGGAATCTAATAGAGAGATAAACGCAGTGCTAAGGCTATCATTCTCATCGTCCACATGAATATTAAAATCCCCTACAATAATAACTTTGTCCGTTTTTAGCACTAAGTTCGATAGAAACTCTGCAAATTCGGATAAAATTCAGAGTATGGACCAGGTGCTCGGTACACTATAACAAATAGAACTGGTTGCATTGATTTCCAACTTGGGTGTGAAAGACTAAGAACAAGACTTTCAAATGAGTTAATTTAGTTTAGGTTTAGAGCTAATTAGTAGACTGGAATCAAAGATAGCTGCAACTCCACCTCCTCGGCCTGTGCCTCGAGGAATGTGAGTATTAATATGACTGGGGGGGGTGGACTCATTTAGACTAACATATTCTCCATTACTCAGCCAGGTTTCAGTAAGACAAAATAAATCAATATTAGAATCTGATATTAATTCATTTACTAGTACCCCTTTAGAAGAGAGAGATCTGATGTTTAAGAGTCCACATTTAATTCTCCTATTCTTTTGAACTATTGCACTTGTGGTTTTAATTGTTATGAGGTTTTCATGCACTGCTCCTCTTCTGTTTACCTTTGATTTAAATAATTTTAATGGTCGGGGGGCAGACACCGTCACTATGGGATTTTTACTAGGTAACACCTGGAATAAAGGAGCAGAGAAGTGTGTTAGACTGGGACTCTGCCTCCTGGTCCCAACTATGGATTGTCAAGGATTAGGTCCACCAATACACTTGTCAATGTTTCTAGAAATGAGAGCTGCTCCAGTCCAAGTGGGATGAATGCCGTCTCTCCGAATCAGATCAGGTCTTCCCCAGAAAGACTGCCAGTGATCCACAAAGCCCACATCATTATCTGGACACCACCTCGATAGCCAGCGGCGAAATGACGACATGCGGCTATACGTGTCATCGCTGGTTAGATTTGGCAGGGGTCCAGAGAAAACTACGGTGTCCGACATTGACTTCGCGTATGTACACACCGATTCAACATTAATCTTAGTAACCTCCGATTGCCGTAACCGGGAGTCATTAACGCCAACGTGAATAACAATCTTGCTGTATTTACGTTTATCCTTAGCCAGCAGTTTCAGATAAGACTCAACGTCGCCCGCTCTAGCCCCCGGGATGCACTTAACTACGGCTGCTGGCTTCGCTAACTTCACGTTTCTCAGAATGGAGCTGCCGATAACCAGAGTTGGTTTCTCAGCGGGGGGTTGCTGAGTGGGGAAAATCTGTTAGAAACGCTAACAGGCTGGTGGCGGTCCGACGCCTTGGAAAGCTTACGACTGTCTCTTCCTCGTCCTCGCACAGTAACCCAGCCACTATGTCCTGGCTGCTCCGGAGTTCGCGAGGAACTACCAGAGGCTAACTCAGGCTCAGGCCGGCCCGTGCTGACTACCGGGGGGAGGTTAGCTACAGTAACTGACGACTGATCTGTCATGGTGCGGATCCGGACTTCTAACTTACTAAGCCTCGCCTCCACGTCCAAAAATAAACTACACTTGTTACACACGCCATCACCGCTAAAGGATGCAGAGGAGTAACTAAACATCTCACACACCGAGCAGGAGAAAGTCGGAGAGGGGGCCGACATAACTAACTGCTAAGCTAAAGTCGTTAGCAGCTAAGCTAAAGTAAGGTAGCGTTAGCTACCAAGCGTTAAAACAGCTGTTATTTAACAAAAGTCGCTAAAAAATGAGAAGATATGTGAGTGCTTAGGCAGAACTGCTATAAGAATAAGTGTTTAGCGGACAGTTAGCCGCTGTAATAGCAAATCTAACAAACTGAACTGGTATGTCGTGAGCAGCAGAGCAACCAACACGCAACCAACACACAGGCACAGGAAACGGAAATGAGTCAGGTACGCTTACCGTAATGCCGGAAATCCCGGTGTGGCTACAGCTACAGTGTGTATTATATGACAATGTCAAACTATCTATATACCTGTGCACTACCAGTACAAGTCCACACATCGCTGCAGACAAGCTCCAGTTGGTTTTATATTGGCTGCCATCATTTAATCTAACTGCAAACAAACCAAGCGCCTGCATGCTGACCATAGTGGACCTACCGATGGTTTCAGTAGGACACACTGACCATTTAAAGAGGCCAGGTTAAATGCTTGTTGGACAAATGGAACCTATAAGGCAACGTAGAACATGTAAACATTAAGGAAACGCTTTATACACAGCACAAAATAGCTTACCTCGTCTGGCTTGCCGTGATGACACGGAGGCAGATGGGACCGGCGAGCTGCAGTCCTGTGGGGGGGGGGTGATGGTGGTGGTAGCTCTGTGTCATCATCTTCATCATCCTCACCAGTAACAGACAACTCTATAAACAACCAACACAGGGAGCAGGTTTAGTTTATAATGCTCATTCAAGACAGAAATACACAGTAAGACCTCTGCTGTTAAGTTTCATAAATTTAAAAAGAATCTTCAAATTCGCCATAACAGTAAATAAAGCGGTTGTGTTTGCTCCCGTAATCGTCCCCTGATGTATTTATTATTTTATCAGTGAGCAAACCTCCCTGCTGACTAAAAGTGTTGCAGAACCAGAACATTTAGTTGGTGAATAACGCTCAAATCAAAATCTGAAGCATAGGCTAAAAGAATTAACGTTATTTTAAACCAGCCTGTAGTTTTTGTTCAGCATCTCACATCACACTTTCAGTCACTATAAGCCTTCTAGCTACTACTACTACTACTACTACTACTACTACTACTGTCAGAAACATTGTGCCAGAACATGAACAATAACGTCGCTGTAAACGGGCTTATCTGCTAACGTTAACCAGCTACCGACCGTTAACGGGCTTCAACCCGTAGCCTAACGTTAATACGCCGTTAACGTTTAGCTACGGTAACAAGCTAGCTAAGCTTGCTAGCAATAGCTTGCTAAACTTTGCTTGTCGTCACCGAACTAATGTTAACCATGCGAATATAACATAGAAACAAGACATAACACTAGCTGGCAACACAGTTAAAAATACATAATTGAAATTGAAACATTTTAAGACCCACCTGAAGCATTGGGACAGTCTGCCTCTCCGTTCACCATCGCCTCTAACAACGCTGTGGCGGAGTTGAGCGCCCCGGTGGTTTGGCATGCCGGTCGGTCCCCCAGGATGGAGTCCAGGACGTAAAAATATGGCGATCTTCTTTGCTGACCGCCACTACCACTTCGCCCAAGCTCCTTTTTTTGATCCCGATAATCTTTTTTTAATTTTTTAATTTTGTTTATCAGCTGATCCGTACTTCTCTGGTAACCCGCAACAGACATCTCATTTTGAAGCCTTTCGAAGACGGGTTTCGTCCGTACAGCTCCATCCAGTTTATGTTGAATTTCTGTGGAGGACCACAGAGACAGCAGTTGGTTTCCTCCACAGACCACGGTTGTTTTTGTTTCCCATCCATTGCCAAAGCTAACATTAACAGCTGTCTATAGTTAACAGCTGATCGGTGTTTTAAAAATGGCGGTCCGAAGTTTTTGTTTTCGAACGTCATGATAACCACGCCCCCCCCCCCCAGCACCAGACGTAACCGGTTCTTATCTCTGGACCAGCGCTAAGTTGGTGCTGAGTTGGAACCCGTTTTCTTGGCCCAGAGCCAGGTTTATTTGTGTGGAAAAGCAAAGAACGGTTCAATATCTGGCCCTGACTCCGAACCAGCACCAGAACCGCCTTGGTGGAAAAGACATAATAGTTGATGTTTTACATTCTTGGATCCGTCTTAGGTTCCTGCCGTCTGCCTACGTTCCTGGATCCTGAAGTAGGTGATCATATCGTCACTGAAAACATATCTTTGATAGCAGGATCATTCTCAATCCTTTGTAAAACCTTTGTCTTTCTTGGAGTATATCCACTATAATACATTCTTAAAAAATGTCATATCTTTTGCTATGGTTGGGCCTCGTATCCAAACTACTCTGGCAGATGATACTAGTGTCGATTTAGCCTTGGGAAATAATTAGCAGCTGGTAGACAGATCTCCCATCGGGAAATAAAACCCCAGTCTTCCGTGTGAGAGGCGGAGGCGACCATCCAAAGTTTCAGTAGTATTGTGGTTTTTGTGTTGGAACAAGTTGCACTGTTTGAAATAAGCTTTTGAGATACAAGAACGTCTTCACTTGGGACAGCAATTGACTCCCAACCCGATGGGAGAAATCCTGAGCTTTGAGATTTGGAGGGGCTGACTTTGATTACGAATGCTTGACACTGGACTTCAATCTGCCCCAGTGGGTGCTGTAGATCACTGTTTGATGAAGCCCACAGAACAACATAATCTGGAAAGAGCAGAGAGGAATTATAAGGTGCCCAGACTTGACACTCTCCACCTTCTGCTGCGCCTTGTGAGGTGCTGTTCATGTCCAGTAGATATGCTTTTTCCATCGCTTGACGATATTCCCATTTAGGGCCAGGAGTTCTCCTCCCATGCTGAACACAGCCTGAGCCAAGGCACGCTTTCCCCCTCATGATTCACCCCCGTGGAAGCTGTAGATCAATGCCTGATAAAGCCAAATGAACCACATAGTCTGCAAAGAGCATAAATGAATTCCAAGGTGGCTAGACTTGACACTCTCCCAACTCCTGCGGCACCTTGTGACGTTTTGTTCACGTCCAGGAGTTGTGCTCTTTCAATCGCTTGAAAATATTCCCATTTAGGATCAGGAGTTCTCCTTCCATGCTGAACACAGCTTGAGCCAAGGCCCACTTTCCCGAGCAGTCCCACGCGTTCGCCGGGACTTCCTCGAGGCCTTGCATCGGTTAGCTGGTAGAAGAATCTCCCCGTCGGGGAATCGAACCCCGATCTTCCGCGTGACAAGCGGAGATACTGTCCATTATACTAACGAGGAATGCCCAAGCTAAATATTTGGCACATCAAGAAATAGGTGGCGCTATTCCAACATTCAGACCACAGTCAATGCATGTAGAAATATTTAGGTTTACTACATATTTGCTATCATTCAAATCCATGACAAAGCATCTGTGACTGAATCTAGTTTAAAATCTCTATTTTGTAGCTTTTTGAACATTTGCATTCACGAGGCATTACGGTAAGCGTACCTGACTCATTTCCGTTTCCTGTGCCTTTGTGTTGTTTGCGTGTTGGTAGCTCTGCTGCTCACGACATACCAGTTCAGGTTGTTAGATTTGCTATTACAGCGGCTATCTGTCCGCTAAACACTTATTCTTATAGCAGTTCTGCCTAAGCACTCACATATCTTCTCATTTTTTTAGCGACTTTTGTTAAATAACAGCTGTTTTAACGCTTGGTAGCTAACGCTACCATACTTTAGCTTAGCCGCTAACGACTTTAGCCTAGCAGTTAGTTATGTCGGCCCCCTCTCCGACTTTCTCCTGCTAGATGTGTGAGATGTTTAGTTACTCCTCTGCATTCTTTAGCGGTGATGGCGTGTGTAACAAGTGTAGTTTATTTTTGGACGTGGAGGCGAGGCTTAGTAAGTTAGAAGTCCGGATCCGCACCATGACAGATCAGTCGTCAGTTACTGTAGCTAACCCCCCCCCGGTAGTCGGCACGCGCCGGCCTGAGTTAGCCTCTGGTAGCCGTTCCTCGCGAACTCCGGAGCAGCCAGGACATAGTGCGTTGGTTACTGTGCGGGACGAGGAAGAGACAGTCGTAAGCTTTCCAAGACGTCGGACCGCCACCAGCCTGTTAGCGTTTCTAACAGATTTTCCCCACTCAGCAACACACCCGCTGAGAAACCAACTCTGGTTATCGGCAGCTCCATTCTGAGAAACGTGAAGTTAGCGAAGCCGGCGGCCGTAGTTAAGTGCATCCCGGGGGCTAGAGCGGGCGACGTTGAGTCTTATCTGAAACTGCTGGCTAAGGATAAACGTAAATACAGCAGATTGTTATTCACGTTGGCGTTAATGACTCCCGGTTACGGCAATCGGAGGTTACTAAGATTAATGTTGAATCGGTGTGTACATACGCGAAGTCAATGTCGGACACCGTAGTTTTCTCTGGACCCCTGCCAAATCTAACCAGCGATGACACGTATAGCCGCATGTCGTCATTTCGCCGCTGGCTATCGAGGTGGTGTCCAGATAATGATGTGGGCTTTGTGGATCACTGGCAGTCTTTCTGGGGAGGACCTGGTCTGATTCGGAGAGACGGCATTCATCCCACTTGGGCTGGAGCAGCTCTCATTTCTAGAAACATTGACAAGTTTATTGGTGGACCTAATCCTTGACAATCCATAGTTGGGACCAGGAGGCAGAGTCCCAGTCTAACACACTTCTCTGCTCCTTTATTCCAGGTGTTACCTAGTAAAAATCCCATAGTGACGGTGTCTGCCCCCCGACCATTAAAATTATTTAAATCAAAGGTAAACAGAAGAGGAGCAGTGCATGAAAACCTCATAAAAATTAAAACCACAAGTGCAATAGTTCAAAAGAATAGGAGAATTAAATGTGGACTCTTAAACATCAGATCTCTCTCTTCTAAAGGTGTACTAGTAAATGAATTGATATCAGATTCTAATATTGATTTATTTTGTCTTACTGAAACCTGGCTGGGTAATGGAGAATATGTTAGCCTAAATGAGTCCACCCCCCCCAGTCATATTAATACTCACATTCCTCGAGGCACAGGCCGAGGAGGTGGAGTTGCAGCTATCTTTGATTCTAGTCTACTAATTAGCTCTAAACGGCGGCTGTGGCTCAGTGGTAGAGCGGTTGCCTGCCAATTGGAAGGTTGGTGGTTCGATCCCTGCCCCTGCAGTCATTGTCGAAGTGTCCTTGGGCAAGACACTGAACCCCGAGTTGCCCCCGGTGCTGCGCATCGGAGTGTGAATGTGTATGAGTGTGTATCTGATGAGCAGGTGGCACCATGTACGGCAGCCCCGCCACAGTGTATGAATGTGTGAGAATGGTGAATGTCTCCTGTAGATGTAAAAGCGCTTTGAGCAGTTGTTAAGACTGGAAAAGCGCTATATAAATACAGCACATTTACATTTAAACCTAAACTAAATTATAACTCATTTGAAAGTCTTGTTCTTAGTCTTTCACACCCAAGTTGGAAATCAATGCACCAGTTCTATTTGTTATAGTGTACCGAGCACCTGGTCCATACTCTGATTTTTATCCGAATTTGCAGAGTTTCTATCGAACTTAGTGCTAAAAACAGACAAAGTTATTATTGTAGGGGATTTTAATATTCATGTGGACGATGAGAATGATAGCCTTAGCACTGCGTTTATCTCTCTATTAGATTCTATTGGCTTCTCTCAAAGTGTACATAAACCGACTCACCGTTTTAACCACACCCTCGATCTTGTTCTGGTGTATGGTGTTGAAATTGAACATTTAATAGTGTTCCCACAGAATCCCTTCCTATCTGACCACTGTTTGATAACTTTTGAGTTTATACTGCTGAACTACACGCCGTTAGGCAAAACATCCTATACAAGATGTCTATCTGATAGTGCTGTAGCTAAATTTAAGGATGCGATTCCGTTAGCATTTAATTCATTACCAAGTCCCAAAGTAACGGAGGACTCCTGTGCTATTAGTCCCCTCCAAATTGATCATTTTGTTGATAGTGCAGCAGGCTCGCTACGAATGACTCTAGACTCTGTTGCCCCTCTAAAAAAGAAGATAATAAACAAAGAAGGTTAGCTCCATGGTATAACACTGAAACTCGCAAATTAAAGCAAATATCGCGGAAACTTGAGAAGATCTGGCGCTCCACCAAACTGGAAAATTCTCGTTTAACCTGGCAAGATAGTCTTAAAACGTATAGGAAGGCCCTCCGTAATGCCAGAGCAGCGTACTACTCGTCATTGATAGAGGAAAATAGGAACAACCCCAGTTTCTTTCAGTACTGTAGCCAGGCTAACAGAAGGTCACAGCTCTACTGAGCCAAGTATTCCCATAGCTCTTAGTAGTAACGACTTTATGAGGTTCTTCAATGATAAAATTATAACTATAGAAGCAAAATTCACCAAGACCTGCCTTTAACTGGCTTATCTCTAAACTCAGGAACGTTAGAACAGCTGTAAAACCAGATACATGTTTTGACTGCTTTGCTTCACTTGATCTTTATCAATTTAATTCATTATTCTTCATCTAAACCATCAACCTGCCTCTTAGATCCCATCCCGACTAGCTACTTAAAGAAGTTTTACCATTAGTCAACACTTCACTACTGAATATAACCAATTTGTCTTTATTAACAGGCTATGTACCACAGCACTTTAAAGTAGCTGTAATTAAACCTCTTCTGAAAAAGCCAAACCTTGATCCAGATGTTTAGCCAACTATAGACCTATATCCAACCTTCCATTTCTCTCTAAGATTCTTGAGAAAGCAGTCGCCAAACAGCTGTGTGACTTTCTGCATAGCAACAGCTTATTGAGGATTTTCAGTCAGGATTTAGAGTTCATCATAGCACAGAGACAGCACTTGTGAAAATTACTAATGACCTCCTAATTGCTTCAGACAAAGGACTTATCTCTGTACTTGTGTTATTAGATCTTAGCGCTGCATTTGATACATTGACCATTATATGTATTACAGAGATTGGAACATTTAATTGGCATTAAAGGGACTGCTCTAAGCTGGTTTATGTCTTATTTATCAGATCGATCTCAGTTGTTAATGTTAACGATGAATCCTCTGTGCACGCCAACGTTAGTCATGGAGTCCCACAAGGATCTGTGCTCGGTCCATCCTGTTCACTTTATAATGCTTCCTTTAGGCAGTATTATTAGGAAACACTCCATAAACTTTCATTGTTATGCAGATGACCAATTATATCTTTCAATCAAGCCGGAGAAACTAATCAGTTAGCTAAACTTCAAACGTGCCTTCAAGATATTAAAAACCTGGATGACCTGTAATTTTCTAATGTTAAACTCCGATAAAACTGAAGTTATTGCTCTCGGACCCAGCACCTTCGTGACGCACTATCCAAAGATATAGTTATCTGGATGGCATCACCCTGGCCTCCAGCACCACAGTGAAGAATCTTGGAGTCATCTTTGATCAGGACATGTCCTTTAATTCCCATTAAAGCAAATTTCAAGGATCGCCTTTTTCACCTACGTATATTGCAAAAATCAGGAATATCCTGTCTAAAAAGATGCAGAAAAACTATTCCATGCATTTGTTACTTCTAGGTTGGATTACTGCAAATTCTCTGTTATCAGGCTTCTCGAAAAAATCCATAAAGACTCTACAGCTGATCCGAATGCTGCGGCACGTGTTTCTGACAGGAACCAGAAAAGAGATCACGTTTCTC
>NW_022602827.1:0-13854 GCF_008692095.1 Etheostoma spectabile | reverse complement strand
TAGCAGCACCGGCATGCATAGTCATTAAGACTCTCAGGTATAGGGTGAGATAGGGAACGAAAGGCAACGCACACACACACATGCTCATTAAAAGTCAGATAGGAAAAGAAAATTCTGTTAACTTTAAATCAAACAGCTTCGCAGTAAATCCAAGGCCTGTGAGTCTGACCTGTAACTTATGGTTTGCTGAGCTCTTGTTGACTTAATTCATGGCCGACATGAATTTGAGGAAAAGAAGATACCGGTGGGATCACACTCCAATGGAGAGGCTTTGCAGAGGGATTGGTGGCCTGTTTTCTTCGGTCTCCTGCAAGCATTTGAAGGTTTCATGATGAATGGCCTTCCGGTACATCCAGACAGGTTTGCATGTAGCTTCCTGTAGAGCACATGCAGCCCTGTCTGCACGCCTGCACTGACTCCAGCGGGCCTCATTATTTCCTGCTTCACTGACTTCCTCTGATTCTTTAACTTCTCTCTCCATCTTCCCTGGTAGCGTAAGCCAACCAAATAGCTAGCATCTCTGGATGATGTATGTTTTCATCTCCAAACAGACAAAGGGCTGTGCAGATATTGTCAGTAAGCTCTGAGGCACAAGACAGAGAAGGCTGCCTCTGCAGAGATTAAGCTATAGGTTTTGCTTAAGGCCATGAAAGCAGAATGACATTATGCAGAATGTAGGCTGCATGATACTCGTGTGATGACCTTTTTTGCCTCTGCATTGCATCATAAAGAGAATGAAGATTATCGATCAGCTCAGCAGGGTCTGTGTTCACAACTTTAACAGAAACAGAGCTTCACAGCAAGGTTTGGATTGCTCAGTCTCTTTTGGAGTTTATTATACTTGTTTGTCCTTTAGGAGTCTATTTTGTGTGGTGTCTGTGTGTGTGTGTGTCCCTACCATTTGTAGGCAAGCCCCCACACATTTACACCACCCACTAATCCCCACATCAATAGGAAACTGGCTATAAGGGCAGCATGTTATTAAAACTAATTGAAAACGTTTCACCCCTCAAAGCAAATTCATTTCCAAAACTCCCACCCAGTTACAGTAATTTTACTTTTAATACAAAGCAATACCACGACACTGCACTCTTGCTTATTGACATAAAACACTCAGACTGTGCACAACAGAATCCCTGTTTTAAAAAGAGTGGTCTGTAGCGCCGTGTTCATTCAAATTATCCATCCAAAAACCTTTGCACCATTGTAATAAGCTGACCTGATTATGTAGTATCCTTTAAATTAACAAGCAAGCTGAGGATGCCCTGGTGGCCTAGGTGTTGTGGTGCCATATGTGAGCCGCATCGTACTTAGTTCTGCTTCACCTCTTTATTGTTCTCTCTGAAATAGAAGAATAAAAAAACAACACCAATTCCTTTGCGCCTTTGATTTCACATCACAGTTGACCAAGAGAAGCCTGAAAATTCACGAGTAAAGGGGAGTCATGAGCCCGCTGCGAGTCAGGATTACAATGTTTTTTAGAGCATAACACCAGCCAGGAAAAAACGAACAACTTTAACCTCTAACAACCTATGAACATACACGTTCCATCAAAACAAGTTCCTATCAAGGTTATTTTGCAGCGGCACCGCGGCTCTGCCCGGCGTTTAGTAGCGCCCGAAACGATTGTGATTGGTTTAAAGAAAAGCCGATAAACAAGAGCATGTTTTTTCCTCCCATCCCAGAATGCTGTGTGGACTCCCCAGACCATCCTTTGCAGCGCTGTGGAGGAAGGTCTGGCATTGGGTACACACAACACACAAAACACATGCAGGGATTCAGAGTTAAACCCCCTGATGAAGGATTATAGCAACAAGATGTCAGATTACTCAATGAAAATCAGGGAAAAGAATTTCCTTTAAGATTGCCATCTTAATTGGATGATTGGACTTTCAACATCTCTAATTGAAATATTCAACTTTATATGATTTCAATTTCTTTGACACAATATACATTGTTTGCCTTGAATTCTTTCATTTATTTCTCATGTCCCACCCTCATGGATATCCTTTAAACAGGATGATGTGTGGAAGATGCAGCTTAATGGCTCCTATAGAAACCATGGCCTCAATCTGGGATTTTTTTTCATTACAAGCACCGTGGAAAATAAATCTCTATTCTTAGTCCTGCCTTTGTTGTGGGCAAAATACGCTTTATATGTGCAGTATGTTTGTCCAAATGTGGTCATAAAAAACCACTGACATTTTTAAAATGTAATATAGTGAAATTTCCTGCTGTGGATCAGAACCCCCTAAACAGCATGCAGATGGATGAGTGTCTGTTCTCTTTTGCTGAAGGCATTTCAGATCCATGTGAGGAATGTTGCGTGGAGCGTGAAATAGTTTCATAAAGCTTTAGGGAGGAGGTGTGTTTGATTCATATCTATTTCACATTTGAAAGCAAAGTGTACTTTCAACCGTAGCTCTTTTTCATGCCATCTGTTGTTTAGATGCCAAAATGCAGGAATCTGCATATCTCAAAACTAATGAGAAACTAATGGGCCATCCCAAAAAGTCCATGAATACGAGCTGTGACATTACGTGGAAGGAAATGATCCTGCATGCGGTGACTCGTTTGTTTTGTTTCCCATTAGACAAATGGCCTTTGTCTTTTTTAATGAATGCAGATTCTTTCTCCTCCCAGTCGAGTTAAAAAACACCTCTACCTGTACACAGATAAAGGAAAACATTTTCTTTCATCGTTTACAGTGAAATGTGCCTCAACCCCAGTCGGGCTATTACCAGACCAAGCCGAGCTCAATAAATTTGAGATTGAGCATTGGTCTGGGGAGTCTGCTCTGCATTTTCTCTGCACAAGAGGCGTGATCAACGGCCATAGTTCAAATGACTCAGTACGCAATTGGATAATCCTTCAACCAATCAGACCAACGATGCGGGTGACTGATTGGTTGACAGTGGCATCAAGAGGTTGCTGCGCTTCGGTGGCTTCCGGTGGCCGGTATGTTGAATGTAAACAAGAACCTGCTTGGTCGCTTCTCCGTAGTCATCATGTTAAACCCGCCAATACCGCGCCAGCTAGATAAGCCAGTTTGTGATTGGTTCCCGCAAAATTGTGAAATGAAGCAAGAGAATTAAACGTGTAGGTTTCCAGACCGAGCTGTAGGGCGAAATCAAATTTCCGGCAGAGTGGGCGGGGTTTACCCGGTCTACCTCAACCCACCTGCATGACATGGATGCACTAACAGATAATTGTGACTGGCCGAAAGGATGCTGCAAATATATGACGTGTTAGGGATGGAGGGAAGAATGAAAACTGCTAAAATACGTGAATGTCTTGTCTGAAGTGGCATCCATCCATCCATCCATCTTCATCCGCTTATCCAGTATCGGGTCGCGGGGGCAGCAGCTCCAGTAGGGGACCCCAAACTTCCCTTTCCCGAGCCACATCAACCAGCTCCGACTGGGGGATCCCGAGGCGTTCCCAGGCCAGGTTGGAGATATAATCTCTCCACCTAGTCCTGGGTCTTCCCCGAGGCCTCCTCCCAGCTGGACGTGCCTGGAACAACTCCCTAGGGAGCCGCCCAGGAGGCATCCTTACCAGATGCCCGAACCACCTCAACTGGCTCCTTTCGACGCGAAGGAGCAGCGGCTCTACTCCAAGCTCCTCTCGAATGACTGAGCTTCTCACCCTATCTCTAAGGGAGACGCCAGCCACCCTCCTGAGGAAACCCATTTCTGCCGCTTGTACCCTGGATCTCGTTCTTTCGGTCATGACCCAGCCTTCATGACCATAGGTGAGGGTAGGAACGAAAATTGCCCGGTAGATCGAGAGCTTTGCCTTCTGGCTCAGCTCTTTTTTCGTCACAACGGTGCGATAAACGGAATGTAATACCGCACCGGCTGCTCCGATTCTCCGACCAATCTCACGCTCCGTGGTCCCCTCACTCGCGAACAAGACCCCAAGGTACTTAAACTCCTTCACTTGGGGTAAGGACTCACTCCCCACCCGAAGAAAGCACTCCATCGGTTTCCTGCTGAGAACCATGGCCTCAGATTTAGAGGTGCTGATCCTCATCCCAGCCGCTTCACACTCGGCTGCGAACCGATCAGTGAGTGCTGAAGGTCACAGACCGATGATGCCATCAGGACCACATCATCCGCAAAAAGCAGGATGAGATCCCGAGCCCACCGAACTGCAACCCCTCCCCGCCCCAACTACGCCTCGATATCCTGTCCATAAATATTACAAACAGGATTGGTGACAAAGCGCAGCCCTGGCGGAGGCCAACCCTCACCTGGAACGAGTCCGACTTACTGCCGAGAGCCCGGACACAGCTCTCGCTTTGGTCATACAGAGATTGGATGGCCCTAAGAAGGAACCCCCTCACCCCATATTCCCGCAGCACCTCCCACAATTTCTCCCGGGGGACCCGGTCATACGCCTTCTCCAGATCCACAAAACATATGTAGACTGGTTGGGCATACTCCCAGGCCCCCTCCAAGATCCTTGCGAGAGTAAAGATCTGATCCGTTGTTCCAAAAATACGTGAATGTCTTGTCTGAAGTGGCAGTTAAACTTAAATAGTTTACTGTGAATGAAAATAAGTATAGTATTTATGTAGTACTTTACAAAGTATCTGCAATGTAAAAGGATTAAAAGTATGTCATGCATGAGTTAATGCAGGAGCAATGCTTTAGTTAATGCATCAATTAAGGTTTTCGCAGTTTACATATATTCTTTAAAACATTGAATAGTTGTTAGCATTGTTAACTTAACATTACTTCTTCATAACTTTATCATGTTTGTGGCCTTTAAAAAGTGCTGACCTGGTCCATCTTTAACATTGATAAATAAGATATTAATGGTGGCATACAATTAAATGCATTAAGAATTAGAGGAGTCAGTTGGCAACATGATACTGAGGTCACTACATTGACACAAAATACAGTATTCTGCAGATGCTTTGTCATTGTTGCTTTACTCAAAACAACAGAAATGCCTGAGAACAATCTCCACCCAAGTAGGATATTTATGAATTTTACTTTTTATTAACTGTCTGAGCACAAGAAATGTCTTGACATTTCTAGTTTATTAATCATATGTTATTTATCAATGTTAAAGATTACAACAATACAAGTTTAACTACTGATTTACCTATGAAGAAGACGTGATCATTAATAAATCAGAAATCATGATGACTAATATACCTTAAATCAATGCATTAAGTCGTAAATGAGATACTATTATTCATGGCACATTACTAACAGTTTATGAAGTACCACATTAATGAATGCATGCTTTTTCATGCATGAATTCGTGATGATTCCATTATTATAAAGGGTTAGCTAAGCACAAAGACTGGAAGCACATTGAAACAGTCAGCGTGGCTCTGTTCCACGGTAACAAAATCACCTACCAGAACCTCTAAAGCTCACAAATTAACACATTACATTAGTAATGTATTGTATTAATGTAATGTAAGTATTAGAGTGTACAAACAAAACGTTGTGTCTATATTGTTTTTTTATGGTTGAGTACAGTATGTGCAAGGTGTATTTTGCCACAACTTGGCATTTTAATACTTTTGTATGGACTAAACAAACTAGTGAGCTTTAGATGGAATTATAGGCAGATGTTGTCTATCTTCCCATTTTCAGTCTTTGTGCTAAGCCTAAAATTAAATATAAACACGAGTGAGGTATCATTCTTATAATCAACTCTTTGAAAGAAAGCAAATACGCTCATTCCCCAAAATATCAAACTACGTCTTTAACACAGGACCCGCCTGTTTGTTTACTGCTAAGTCACCACACATGACGTAACATTTGCACGTGTACAGGGCACAAAATGGGTGTTTGGGTTTGGAACTGAGTTGGTGTTCTCTGTGCAGACGGACTGCTCCAGCGACAGCGAGAGCGAGGACAACTTCATAGTCGTCCCACCACGAGACCACCTGGGCCTGGCCATCTTCTCCATGCTCTGCTGTTTCTGGCCTCTGGGGATCGCAGCATTTTACTTTTCACAAGGGGTGAGGACACACACAAACACACACACACACACACACACACACACACACACACACACACCAACACCAACACTTGCAATAAAGTCACCACCAAAGTTGTTGTCTGTCATGCTGCTGAATGATTCATGATCTGTTTGTTTGTCTAACATAAAACAGGTGCATCGTCCCATACACACACCTTCCTGAATTTGAGACACGCGAGCACACAAACAGACATGCGCATATACTCAGCTCTATGCATGACTCATCACACATCAAAAGGACAGGACTCTCTTACTGCCAACGCAAGGCCACTTTTTACCGGGCAACCCATCAATGACTCAAGGCAAATCTGTAATGGCTGCTTGATGCTCTGGTAACAGGCTGAAAGCCACTTTTAGGAAGATTATATATTTCTCACTTCCAAGGCTCTATCTGCAAACTCCCCCCCAAAAAAGGAGGTGAGCAAAATACTGAGATGAGACGGCCTTTGGAGTAGTGTCATTTTCAAGAGGACTGAAGATGAACCCAATTACAGGTGCGCTTTATTACATTAAACGGCCTTGTTGGAGTTGGAGTTTGGAAAGCAGTATGTGTGGGAAGAAACGCATGAAAACACACTAAAAACACAGTTTTTAGAATTTTATTTTTCATCTATCACTATCCTGTTTTTTAAATGTAAAGGAATGTCAAGGAATTAAACCAAAACAGTCTATTTAAGGATCAGAGCTTGGGTGTATAATATCCTTAATGGGTAATAGATAAAACAATATTGCCTTGCCAGAGATCTGTGATGGAAAGATAAAGCCACAATAATATGAACTGTAGAGATAGGCCGAGAGAGAGCGAGAGAGCTTATACCTGGCGCCCCTTGGGGGGGGGGGTATAGGTTGTTGGCAAAGGACCTCCAGAGAACTTGGTGAACTGTAGAACCAGCAGTTATTTCCAAAGAGTACAAGCCTGTGTGATTATCGAGTGTGATCTAGGGATGAGCGAGTACAGCATTATCTGTATCTGTATCTGTTTACCACATGAATTATCTGTATCCGGATCCGTACTCGGAAGTGGTCAGATTTAACCCGGAAGTGGGTCGGGTTCTCTTGAAATGTGCGGGGCTTTAACCGGTATGTTATTTAAGCATGCAATTGATATGAGTTGATCAAAAAAATTTATATTTATTGCTGATTTGAAAACTATTTACATGACAGCATCAAGCTTCAGATCAATGGTGTTGTCATGGTAACAAACAAACTGTATACAGAACGTTTTGCAACAATGAATACAACACATGCGGTTGCAATTATGAAGTAAAATGTAATGAACAAGAGTTTTCATACTCAATATAACTTTCTTTTTTTAACTTTTTATGATCAGTGTGATTTTTTTTGTTTTTGGTTCTTTTTTATTTTTTTATTTCTTTTATTTCCACACAAGGTATATATGTGTGTGTGTGTGTGTGTGTGTATGTGTGTGTGTGTGAGTAAGAGAGAGACACAGAGAGAGAGGGGGCGGGGGGCAGCTGACAGTAAAAAAAAAAAAAATGTCAGAGTCCCAAATGGCAGAGACGCAACGAGAGTTGCATTTACACCAAGCAGCATGTCTGAAACCCACGTTCACCAGAAATCTACTGGTTACTATGTAAGGACTACAAACCCCACGTTCACCAGAAATTGACTGGTTACCATGTAAGGACTACAAACCAAAGTTAAAAACAAACCTGAAGCTGAAGAAACCCTAAACGTTAACGGAACAGATCCGCAGACCCAATTGACTGACGGAGCGGGAGCGGGAGCGAGCGAGCGAGCGAGCGAGAGAGAGCAAGAGCGCGTATTTCTCCATGTTCTGTGTGTGTGTGATTGATCCAAGAGGGTTTGTAGGCGGGGGGGGCTCTGTGACTATCACAGAACGCTGCGCGGCCAGTTGAGGAGTTTTATTCAATCCGAGCACGGATATTGACTCATATTACTCGTATAATACTTGTACTCGGCAAAAGTGCTTGATCAGTACCGGATACTCGTTTCAGCCGGATACTCGGATCACCCCTAGTGTGAGCTGTCACAGTATGACCAGGCAACACTGTCCATTATGCAGTAGCTTAGCTGTTGTCATTGGCAAACTGCACATAATTGTCATCTAATGGATTCCAACTGGACTTCCTCCCTCTTTTCATTTCTGTAGGAAACAACCCCAATGGTGACGTGTCATTCAAACGAAGAGCCGAGGGATCGCTCCTTGTCTTACTGCTAATCAATTCTGTCTCTTTCGACATTCAACATGAAAGGCCAAATACATTAAATGGCACAGACACACACAGCGTGTGTTTAAAAGCACATGTAAACACACACACACACACTAGAGACAGACACGCCTCAGTCAATCAAAAGCTTGAGCATTCAGCCTACTTATCTGCGGGGGCGAGTAGTCCGAGGCAGATGAAGGCAGTCAGTGAATTATCTGGTCAGGGGCTAATTTGATTCTTCTTGGGTAATTATGGAGAAGTGATCGCTGTGGTTAAGAATGGATGGCTTTTCTGCCAATCGCTCTCCTTTAAAAGGTGCAATCTAGAAGAGCTGTCAGGAAAAGATATGGTGGGAGTCTGGGATTGTTTCATTTTATAGCTCAATAACCCACTTCACTGGTCTTCATTTCAGTCAGTTGATCACGGAGCCCCCCCCCCTAACTAAATTAATTAATTCTGTATAAGTGTAAGGATATTCTCAGCTTTGTCAGAACACAACCTGGGATTTAATATTCTCTTTTTCTGCACCATCTGTATTGAGAGAAGAGTGTAAGGATCTGGACTGACCAACAAAGCCAGACTGCAATATCTAGATTTTTTAACGTCATTTGTAAAGTCTGTGACAATAATATTTGGGGTACAAATCTGCTTAAAATGACAGAATTAAGGTATAATTCACAGTTTGGTTAATATGGCCAATATAGCCTTAAAACGTCACTAGCCGGGTTTTAACGCACAGAATTTTAATGCATATTTTGAGGTATTGCATGAGATAAGCTGGATGGGGGCACCTGGATAGCTCAGTTGGTAATTCAGGCACACACGTGTGGAGGTTTGCTCCTTGACGCAGCTGGCCCCGGTTCGACTCCGCCCTGTAGCCCTTTGCTGCATGTCATTCCTCCTCTCTCACCCCTTTCATGTCTTCACCTGTCCTGTCAAATAAAGGCTTGAAATGCCCCCCGAAAAAGAAAAGCTGGATGGTAAAAACAGCATTTGATAAAACTTCCTTGATTGTGCAAAAACATTTTTACGACAGTTTTACCTGGTGGTCTTTGTCAAAAAAAAGAGTTGAGGAGCTGTCTTTATCTCCAGACAGCATGAAACTAGCTAACCAACATGAAAAAAAAACTTGCACGACTGAACCAAATTCCTAAAGACCTCTATCCATTTTTATCTCGTAGATGGGCAAGTTTGCTAAGACAACTTGTTTTGTTTCTGGTTAGCAACCTCTACTTCTACTGATTACAGCCAAGCAAAGTCTATAGCGCCAACGTCTGATGAAACTACTGTTGTGCCTTATTCCCATTTCTTTATTGCGACATTTCGATAGGTGGCTTGAAATTGAATGGACAATTTGTCAACGGCTACAGTTGACAAACTGTGGCCTTCGGCAGGCAGGGTAAGCAGACGCATTATGAGATTAGACAAGGGCAGCAGAACGAGCCCAGGCCAAAAGTTTAGAATTGATAGCACCTGAGCATGGTCATTTACTCAGAGGACATTTACAAACAAACAGCTTAGCGACTGTAATAGAGTCTGTGGAAAGACGATCAATAGTGTTTTTGTCCCAATGGAAGGTCAGATCATGTCAAACTAAGAGAGCCACTTCGTGGCTTACCAAGGAGAGGAGTTTATTTGAGAGCATCAACAAACACACAGAAACAGAAGTGCATTCATGTACTAATTTAAATATGCTCTTGTCCTATTTGCCAAAGACTATACATCTTTAATTCTGTGTATCGTCTTTATGGTAAGTAGTGCTTTATTTTTAAAGGTGCGATATGTAATTCTGACAGCTAGTGTTTAAAATTGTTACTGCAGTACAAACTCAAAATACTGGAGAGAGTTGTCTCCCCCGCCCCTCCCTCCCAGACTCAAAGTTCACGTTGGTTGCCAGGCTGAGACCACAGCTTCCAACAATGTTGCTAGACGCTTGTCTCACATATCCAGACATTACTTCACAGCACAGCGGAGTAGGTAACGTTAGAGTCTGGCTATATTGACAGTCATAAAAGCTTGTGCTCACGCGGAGCTCTGTACCCAATTGACAGACACACGTTTTCAGCTTAGAATTACGGTAGGAAGCGCTAAAACCCCCGCAACCCCTACCATTCTTTCCCACCCGACCCAAATACACACTTTATTATCTTAGAATTACGGCAACAATTGCTAAACACACTGCTAACTCACGGTCCACTCTTCCCAATTTACAGCCCCCCCCCTCTTGGCTTAAAATGACTCATGGCTGTCGGTTACAGGCCACTGAACACGCTGCACGTTGTAAACTGGTCCTCCGGTAACGTTAGCAGTTAGCAGGGTTAGCATGGTGGCGTTAGCCAGGACCAGTCAGGATCACTTTACATTGCACAAATGTTAAAATTACATAAAATGCCCATCCCTAAATTAACCTGAAGTTAATGCTTACCTGTAAATTAGCCAAGTCAGCGTCCTTTTGGGCTCTAAACTGTCTCAATCTTTCAAACGCATCTCCAATATTTACCGGGATTTGTAACGCCTCTGGTCACACAGCTGTTGGAAACAGGTTGTTTTTTAGGTCGGGAAGAATCTGTCGCCATTGATCCCGTTCGTTTGTTTGCTGCTTTCATGGCTGTAGTAATGTTACAGTTGTAGCGAGCTGGGTTTATTTGTCTACAGGTATATCTGGCCACCCAGCCCGACTGACAAATTGGGCACACAGTCCAAAACACCAACAGAAATTCCGTCACGGAACGGAAATTTCAAAAGGGGAAAATACTTTCATTAGCATTGTTGCCAAAGAATATAGTGTTTCCTTAATATCTGGGGATGCATTGGGGTCATTTTTGGATTCATTACAGTAAATATATTACACATTGGATCTTTAAGGATTCAGCGTTAACCGCTCACACACACAACCGATAATGCATAAAATTAAGTGGATGTCTGTAGGAAAATTAGCTCGGAGCATTTGATTGGGAAGCGAATTGAGTTTCAATTATCACCACTAATAGGGTTTGTGTTTCGTTTGGAGATGCTGATAAATGTTTCCTTAAGCTCTGAGACATCTGTGCTGAAAAGTAGAGAGGTGCGGAGCCGCATTCCTGCCATGCTTATGCAATAAGACTCCCCTGAAGTTATCTCACAGCATACAAGTCATCATAATGGATGAAAATAAATGTGCTAATTATTGTGAAAGAGTTTATGTATTTGCATGCTTCTGTGTGTGTGAGCTGCCGAGAGACATACACAGAGAGAAGGAGAGAGAAAGAGGGGGATTTGTGTGTTTATTTTTTTATTCGGAAGAGAAACCTGTTAAGGGGGCTGAATTGACTTCCGAGAGCACATCGCAGTATGAGTCTCCATGCAGCCATGTCTGAGATGTTATCTTTTTTTCTACGATGCCTCATTTCAATCATTTTGTCAAGGTTGTGGAGATAAAGACTAATGCTTCTAACTGCTTTGCTCTCAAGGGGATTCAAGGAAAAATCCTCACAACAACATATATGGATGCTAACAGAGAAGAGAGCATAGGCACACACACTTTCAACCTTCTATACTAATCTATTTTGTGCACATTATAGCACTATTAGGACCCGAGCGCCAAGAGCAGCAAAGGACCTATTGAAACTGAAGGAATTATTATTCCTGCAAATGAATTGCCTTTTGGGGGGCTTAACATACTCAAAATCTCACCAAAATTGGCGTTGCATCAATTCTGGTGAAACTTTACGTGTTTCAAGGGTTTTGGGAATAGGCGCACAAATTAACTCGCTAGCACCCCCTACAAGGTAAAACAAATTCAGGCCCAGCAGTACGTTTAACGTAGACTAATGAAACTTGGTACACACATGTATCATGTCAAGACGTACAAAAAAGCTCATTGGAGTCATATCCTAAACCCAACATGAAGTGTGCCGTTTTGAATTGAAAGTTTGAAATTAGTGTGATTTGGCCATTTCCACATGTTGTACTTTACAAACTCCTCCCAGAGATTTCATCCAGTCAACTTCAAGTTTGGTCTGTGCCATCTTAAGACTTTAGAGATGAAAGGGCCTGGTCGTGGCGGGGGGGGCAAATTTGTGCGTTTCGCCATCGAAACAGGAAGAAGGTGTATCTCAAGTGTACATTGTCCAATTGACGGAAACTGGTTGCGGTTTTAAAATTGACTTAAAGTTGTAGCGCCGCCTAGTAGCAACAGAAAGTAGGCCTAAAAGTTATGGTGCTATACTTTAACAAGTTTTTTGACTTCAAAATCATGTCATCTAAAGACCTTAACGATTAAAAGTTATTAAAAATACAACTTTTCGTGAACCTGAGCCCCGCTGCTATCAGATGTTCGAGTCACACACGTCTCGTCTTCATATCAGAAACAAGGAAATTAATTTGACTATGTACAGTACGTGTGTTACGTCAAACAGTTCTCACTCCTGCTTGGTCAGTGGCTCTCAGGGTCACATACTGATCTAACGTCTGGCACGTGGGACTGCTGTGATTGGTTGATGGTAGAGTTGCGGTGATTGGTCAAACTTTTGAGTTTTGAATTCACATGAATGGTTGCGATCGCAACATCGCAAATTCCTGGAGGGACTGGCTTTATTTCATTTATTTGTGTTCGGTGGAAAACAGATTGATGCATCAAATACAGTCTTTAAACCTTGTGTTGTCTCACTTTCGGACCTCTCGTGTCCCTGGGTCGAATTGACCCGTGACTTTTATAGGGTTTTAAAAACATTCTGAAATAAAATTTTACTTCCTATCTATTAACAAATATTGTCTTTATCTCAATTTCAAACAATTGAAACAACATACTGTATATGTTTAGGGAATGCAATCAGTCTCTACGAACACAATTAAAAATGGAATGGGAAGTCATTCTTTTTTGTCATAAGGTATAATTCATGTTAAAACTACACTATGTAAAAAACATAAATGGTCATATCTTGAATTTAGTAGGAAACTAACGCCATTGATTTTCAGGTAGAAAAAAAATGTAACTTGCACCATTTTTCTTCTTTGTAAAAATTTGAAATTGGTCAATTTGACCCAAATACCATAAAAGGTTTATTAAATTTGTAATGGTCAAATGACATAACAAGCATGTGCCCTTCAACTTCCTGTTGGTGATGTGGGAATTGGAGTCAAAAAGAGAGGGCTCAGTCTCGTTTTGAAAGCAAAACTCAAACCTAATTTCCTATAAAGCCTCCATAACAGTGCTTTTGTTTCAATAATTACTGTATTGACTTGGAAATTGAAGGCTCTGATATACGTCCTTTGTCTAGATTTGCTTCCTGACCTTTCGAGGCATTTGTCTGAGAGTTCTCTCTCTCTGGCTCTCATCTGGCTGTCTTTGTCTTGGACGATTAGGCATTGTCTTCTAAACCTTTCTTGGCACTAAGAAAACATTTGGTGCACAATAAGAAAGACCAAATGTGTAGTATTTTTTTACATAATTTACAACATCCTCATACCCAAACAATATAACAGGTAGATTGCCAATAAACAACATTTAGGAGCTTTCTAGTTAATATCAGTGATATGGTCTCACAGTGGCCATTTCAAACATGGACCATACCATATGTTTTAATAAAGTGATCGTTCTTATTCAACGTATGGTTGCGGTTTAAAAATCTAGTTAATTTTGTAAAATGGAAGTAGTTTAGGTACAAAATAC
>NW_022602826.1:0-37091 GCF_008692095.1 Etheostoma spectabile | reverse complement strand
TATCTCTCCCCTTTTCCTGTAGGACTGGGATTCCTCTGCGATGAAGACCGTAAGACTTGCGTAAACGCCAGAAACGAGTGAGTCATTTCTTTACTCACATTAGGAATATATGCCTCCTTTCATGCATTATTGATGATTAATCTTAATAAAACATTTTTTTTATTCATGTTTTTCAGTACTCCGCAGAACTTTGTCTTGCTATTGGTGTACATCTTGTTTTTTTTTTTTTTGTTTTTTTTTTAATTCCTGTACATTTCCATCCACAGCGCTCCTCCAGAAAACTCCCTGAGGTTCCTCCTCCACAGGCAATGAAAAAACCCCGCTCCGCTGGCCGCACATCAGAAAGGGTATGCAATGCTGCTGCTGAATGCACCACTAAATTGTCTATAACACTAACACAGCTTGATGTGATTGTCTCTTTATAAATTACAGACACATAAAATGGCTATCAACAGAAATAAACCCTTATATTGTCAATTAATAATTGTCACTCAAATGTTGTTCAGTTTGGTTGGACAGAGCCCTAAATGTATTTACAATGTGTGTATGTATATATATCTACATTTTTTTAAAAATATGATTCAGATAAATGAGTCCATAGTGGCCAAAACCACCATCACCGTGCCAGTGAATGGTGGTGCTGTTGAGGCTGTCTCCACCATTGAAACTGTGCCTTACTGGACACGCAGCAGAAGAATGGTGAGAATTTTGTAGATCTTCTGTATGATTCGTCTGTATAGGACCTTATAACAAAAGAAACAAAATTAATTTGACTATAAAACCAATGTATGTTTGAAATTAATGGTTTTTTTTAACTTCTTCACTGGTTTGGAGATGTTTACTACATGTGATTGCGCCTACTTTTGCTCCAGCATTGGGTGATACAACCACTACTGACCAATCCGAGACTGCCAGTGAGACTCCAAGCACACCCGTCTCCGATTTTCCTGCCCGGCTCCAAACCCCCAGAGCTAATAGAGGAGAGAAGAAGCATCAGTTTGTTCCCAAAACCGTAAGACCGTATACGTTTTGTTCTGTCTGCATCAAATTTCAATCTGGTTCACTTTGTTTGGGCACTACTACTTGAAGTACATACTTACCTTGGGCACTGTGGTCCTTCCATCACTAAGGTGATCAAGTCTGAGTTTTGCATACCATGTGGAAGAAGAACAAAGTTTGGCAAGATGTACCTCCGCTGCCAGGATTGTAGGATTGTGACCCACCCAGAGTGTCGTGACTGCTGTCCCCTGCCCTGTAATCCCACAGCGGTTGGCACTCCCATTAAGAACACGGAGGTACATGAATAGTAGTTTGCACCATTTTTTAATTATTTTCTATTACTTCATATTTAGATTAATTGTATGTTTTGTATGCAGATCACCCTGGCTGACTTTGCTCCAGCCACCTCCCCAAAGATCCCAGCCTTGGTTATCTACTGCATTAGGGAGATTGAACAAAGAGCCTACATGAGGTGAGACAGACTTTATTAAAGGTCCAGTGTGTAACGTGTTTAGTTCCTCATTATCAAAATCTGTGTTGCCCGTTCACAAAATTGTCCTTTTTCATGAATATTTACCACCACCATCAATTCAAGTAATCCTTGTGGCTTGAAATTTTAACCTTTCGATGAACTAGGGTAGACGCTCTATATTCATGCGCCATCTTGAAATACATTAGCCAGTAAGGGACATACAGAATATACTGCTCCGCATTGCATTTTGCGTTTTCGCTGTCACATGATTAACTCACAGGTGCTGCTAATCTAATACTCTGTACTCTGAACTGCGTGGCGCGAGAGAGTTGATTGTGATATACTGTTTGGTCCAACGCAAGATGGGAGAAATTCCTACGCATTGAACCTTTTAAAGTCCTTGTTAACTTGTCACCCTCATGTTATGTTATGCTCTGATCCTGTATCTTGAGCAATTACAACAGATAATTTCTCTCTATTGATATCTCATTCAGTAGTAAGGTATCACAGGCAGCCAGACAATGAGAGCTGGTTTCTTTTATAATTTCCTTGCACCAGGTTGGCCTGTACAGAGTCTCTGGCCAAGAGCGCATGGTGAAAGAGCTGAAGGAGAAGCTGATTAGAGGAAAGACTCTGCCTCCACTTAATAAAGTGGATGACATTAACGTCATTACAGGTGTCCTCAAAGACTTCCTCAGAAACCTGCCAGAGCCACTGCTCACCTTCAACCTCAACAAAGCCTTCATAAAAGCAGCCGGTGAGTTTCAGAGGCTTGTAGAATTACTTGCAGAAGTTTGCTGTAACCGCAGTGGTTTACGCAACATTATTATTTAAAGAACAATGGTTTTTATTGAGTGAATCAAGAAGCTCCATGGGAAACAGGTAACATGCACATAGATGAATATGAAAAGACTGTGTTAATGTTTTTGTAGAAATCCAGGATGATGGCAACAGTCTCGCAATGCTGTATCAGACCATCAGCGAGCTGCCTCAACCAAACCGAGACACTCTGGCCTGCCTGATGATCCATCTACAGAAGTAATTTGCATTACATTTCAGCAGTGCTAAGAAGCCTTTTCTTTTATCCTTTTCATCCTCCCCTTACCTCCCCCATTAGAGAGGAGTGTAAACAACTACCTGTATTCTAGAAAGACTTTCGTCCAAATTATTTGAGACAAGACAAATTGTAACCTCATACATCTCTGCAGTACAGATCAACTTTCATTTTAGCTAAGACGGTGACATTTTTTCCCCTTTCTTTTCCCAGGTCTCTGAGTGTGTGGATACCAAGATGGATGTGAACAACCTGGCCAGGGTGTTTGGCCCTACTCTTGTGGGTCATGCTGTTCCCAACCAGACCCTATGACCATCCTGCATGACACTAACAGGCAACCAAGGGTAAAGTCATTGAGAATAATAAGAATAACTGCTCTGCATTACGTTCAGTGCCCCAGCCCAGTGTTTATGAAGCAGCACAAATGGGTGTATGTGCTTTTGTTAACTTCAAGATCTGTGTTTCTTTTCATAAGAACGGTTTTGACTACAAATACTGGATTTAATTGATGTCTTTGTAGGTTGTAGAGCGCCTTCTCAGCATTCCGGGAAAGTACTGGGACCAGTTTGCTTATCCAGATATACAGGCATGGACAATGCTTGCCACACTGATACTCCAGACCCACCAAGGTAAATCACCAAAAGGGGAATACCTCCATTTAAGCATTTATTCTCTTTGGTTGACACATAACACATCAGTTGTGTAAAACTGTTGATGTGTTGATCTTTAATTAATTGTAGTGAGCATATTGGGACCACTGACCACTCCAGAGCACCAGCGATGGCCAAAACACCCTCCTCCAGCTCGCTGTCCCAGCGCATGAGGCAGACCCTCTCCAGCACCACCATGTAAGCTCACTCAAACTCTCTCACAGTCTGTTAAAACAAATCAGAGAAAAAGCAGGGCAACATTCATTGCACTGGACTAAAACAAACACTGAGACAAAAGACCCACCTATCTACAGCGAGGGGAGACCTGAAAAGCCTTATTCAACAAAAGGTGGCATGTTCCTTTAACCTTGGATAAAGTTACCTTGGAAACTGCTGTGTGGACAGTAAAAACTATGATCAGTGGCTCGGATGGATGGATGGATGGATGATGGATGGATGGATGGATAGATAGATATACTTTATTCATCCCGAAGGGAATTTTAGTATGACTAAATATGACTGGTAACTTGTGAGCCCCTGCACATTGCTGCTGAAAATGAAAGAAAACTTTGAATTACTTAATTACTATATATCTGTTGAAAATCCTCACCTCCTTCTGACTGATCATTTAGTATTTCATTTCCAAAGGGGCATTAGAAACTATTTTCATTCCATTGTGCGTTTTAAAATGATGATTGGAATGGCATAATAATGGTAATTTTATTCAAATATACTTTTTTTTTTTTTCCCCATGGACATTTTGTAGATAACCACAGGTCTAAATAATACTATAAAATAAAATAAACTAGTTTATGACTTTAGTTTCAGGTCCTGGTATTGTCTATTCTATGGCTCACTGTCATGACTTCCTGGGATATTTGAAATGAACAGATCGATCGTTAATGTTGTACATGTGCTTTTCCTACTATGACAAGTCAAATGTCCTGAGAAGGGGTCTAATCAGGCATAAGTTAAAAACAAAGCAAAGTTTTGTGTGTGTGTGTGCCATTAACTCTACGGCTTGAGTTGGTCAGATTTATAAAAAACTAATTAAATTAATAAACGGTGACTATTTAGGTATTTTCCTTTTTTGAAGAAAGAAACGGAAATTAACAATATCCCACTGGAAAAAAAACTTACTCATAATGTTTTGCTGACCGATGTAATGCAGCCATGTATCTGCTCCTGTGTGGGAAACATTGCTAGAGGCTTATACTAACGTCTTGTGTAGACAGCTTGACACAGAGGTGTCACAGGTCTGGTTCAATGTAAAATATCTTATAAACTTTAACTCTGTGTGGGAATTGCAGGTTGAGCACAGGCCCTTAGTGGAAGAGCAGGTACATCCTAAAAAGTAGGCCTATTGGTCAAGATCCAGTTTTGATAAAGTTTGAACATTTGCAGATTTGAGTGTAAAGCCCAAACAGCAGATCCAGATACATTTTTAGCTTTCAACAAAAAAAAAAAAGTCCAAGCTCATGTCAAATGGTTAATCAAATAAAGCTAACTTAGTTGTCTCTCGCCCCCTCCTTAGATTTGGGAGCAAAAGCAAAGCATCAGCTGGCTCTAACCGCCAGGGGACCTTCTTCGCCTCTCCACAACTGAAGTAATGGCAAAGACAAATACAAAATAGCCGTATTGTACTAACTGCAAAAAAACTGAATATATTTTCACATAATCATATGGGAAAACTACTGTGCAATTTTAACATGTTTTATCACTGAGTTTTTTTTTTATTCAAGTATTTTATACTTTCTTACAAGAGTTTCCTTTGAAAAGATTCCTGCATGAGTGTTTGAGTTTGTCTTTATATCTTTTGATTACTAATGATTTATTATTGACCAAAACTGTGGCGCCATATATGTGATTGTAGGAGGTTTGAAGGCTTTGACGAAGCAACCGTTTTAATCCAATTCAAGGATCAGTATCTTCTGATTTGTGTTAAACACGTTGGTTTGATGTTAAAAAAAATCTATGCATTCACTGGTGTAGGTCCATCTTTGAACCTGTGGTTGTAACCACAGCAACGGGGTGCTCAAGCACACGTGAAGTACACAGCTGTATTGGACAAAGAGGGAATCAATTGTATTATTGGCCAGTGTCTTTTTTTCTCTTTCTTTGGCATCGGTTGCCTTGTCATTGTCCTGAAGACATCATTTTTGTTTTCATGATTTAACATTTTGTTTTCTATTTATGTTGATTGTGTGTTAGTATGTATACCAATCATGACAAATTATATACCTTAACAATACTGCAATTTAACACTGATACTAAATGGGAATAATGTTGCATATTGCACTATGTAACAATCTTAGTAAATGTGTATTCTACCGGGAAAACACGCCACTAGAGGCTGCTGTTGCACCCACTTTAGATATGCAAGCCTTGGCCAATGAAGAGGATCTACTGTATATCATGCACACAACCAGTCAGTAACACTGACACTGAAAACCATTAACAGATCATTGGAAAAACTGTTATTCCTGTGACCAAGGACACTTAAGTCAATATTTTCTGTCTCACAAGACAGACATCTGAGAATCGCATCTGTGTGGTCATTACAAAATAAAACGTAGAGCTAGTTTAAATTATGAATATCGATTTGCATGCACACTCACTCACTATAAATATTCGTATTAACAGTGGCTTTCTTGTACAGTTACATCACCAGTAATGCACAAGAAGGAACGCTTCCTCTGAAGAAATTTCCTCTCTGCTGCTCTCACTGTCACCCTTTAGATGCTCCAGATTTTAGAGTGATGTTGACGTTATTTACTAAGTATTAATTATTGAGGAGAAATGTTTGACAAAAGTCATTTGAACCATGATTTGCCTGCAAATTAAGAAATGTGCATCGTTTTGAGGTTGTAAGACTCCAGTTGTACTACATTATGTTTCTTCTACATGTATTGCATTATATGGTTTTATTTCTTTAATGAAAATTATCTAACTGATGTTACTTTCACCAAAGATTTTGTGGACTGAATGTAAAACTTTGTTTCTTTGTATTGGCTCAAAAGGATTTCACAAAAGTCCATCATTGAGTTTAAAATAAAACCTCAAGAGTGGTTCTTTTGTCCTGGTGGGGGATGTTCACGTATGAGTTGGACATGTGTGGTGAGGAACCCTGCTAAAATGAGACCGTAGAGCATGCAAGGCAAACATGCAGGGGTTGTGGATTGTGTTACCAGCAATTCAACCTAAAAAACTCCTCTTAACACCTGCACGTGGTATAGTGGTAACACTATTAACAGAGTATGTTATTAAGGCCTAATTACGCAGCCCAAAACCTTCGTGTTTACACTTTATCTTCATTTTCCTGGTGGAAATTAATTGTTGACCATTGTTATTCAAGATCTACAGTGAAAGAGCAAAAGCCCAGCGTCTGTTATTCCAAAGCCTATGTGGCACTGAAGCATAATGTGATTCGGTTCATTGTTCCAATAGTCATTACAGCTATTTTCCATAATCTGTTGGGCTGAGTGGGCAGGCGATGAGGTCCAACATTATTATGAATTAAAGCAGGGATCATTTACATCTTATAGTTATTCCATTAACAGTTACTGTGGAGAGTGCTAAGCCAGGCTGAACTCATTGACATACATTTTGTATGGCCTCATTCAATACAGAGCTTCAACAATACATGAGGCCCTTTGAGATCTGAGCCCAGCTGTTTGGGAGAGGAATCAAAATATGCTGGGCAGAGTTCATCAAACAAGTTTGTTCTCTCTTCTATCCTTTCTTACACACACACACACACACACACACACACACACACACACACACACAGCCATGCATGACTGCAGAGAAGGCCCTCGGAAAATGTTTGAATTTCAAATCAACATAATAGTTCATTAGCCTGAAATAAGGTCTCCTGTGTGTCGATGTGTCCTCTCATCGGGGGATTGTGTGTTTATTTATGCTGTACGGTGCAGCATGCGCTTGGCGGTTGCAGACATCAAACAGCTGGCTGTGTACAGTGAGTCTCTGTATGCTCCATATTCCAGCATGCCCCAGTGTGCAGTGATAGCGCTCCATTCTGCTGTGGGACCAACGAGGGCCAAATGAGTAACTAGTCCAATTGAGAGCTCTTAAATAAATTACAATGTAAGCTGGTAAATACAGCAATAGCACTATTTAATTCCTCTATTCTAGAGTGACCTCCAGGCAGTGATGCCAAAACAAACCAACAAAACTATTACTGTCTCTGGAAGCCAAATACAATCAATACTTTATTCAATTCATAAGGTTTATTTTAGTTATTGACATTCAGCATATGCGTGTCAAGTGCTTGCTGTGTATTGTGAAGTGGGTGTCTGTTTGAGGTGAGGGTCAATAATGTCAGCACCTCAGATGTCAACTCAATAACTGCCAGTCAAATCCACCCATCTGATCATGTATCTAATCAATATGTTAAAGCAAAAAGCCATGTCAGCCACAAGACAAATAGTTATTGTATTTGACCACTTGTGTATGTACATTTGTTACATAAAACACATTGTTTTACATATTTTGTCACTTGCTGGTGGTCATTTGTAGAACCTGCTCACTATTCTTGGATGATTTACTGCTGGATCAGGATAAGCATCATGCAGATTTGCTTTTGAAATGACATAATAATGGGCAGGGGAGCAGTCAATCAGGTTTAGAGATGCTGCATATGTATAAACATGTGGACCAGGACCAATATACTTCCTTAGGAGGCTAAGCATGTGCTTGAAAAATGGTCCTCCAGATTGTTTTCTGACACTGTTTTCAGTGAATTGTGTGACAGATTGTGTGATCAATATGTTTTCCATTTGGGGAATTAAACATACAACACTGAAATACCACACCGTTCTGCACAAGGCTTATAAAAGCCCTGAAAAACAAGATACGACAAGAGGCATTGTCCAATCTACACCCAGCTAAAGTCAGTGAGTTTTTTTAACTGCAAATAATTGTATGGCTTGTTGGCTTTCAATGCTCTTGCGCTCTCACTCTATCTCTTCTTCCCTTATTCCTTCTGTTTTTTCTTCTCCTATCTCCACCCCTCCTTTGAATCGAGCCGCCGTCTTAGCCGGCTACCCTGCATGGTCGATACCTTGTTACCACAGAGAAATCAATTATCTCGACCAAGCAGCAGGGGAAAGAGGCAATAATGAAAGAATGCTCCTCCTTCCCAGACGACGGCCATGGTCATTAAATATGAATTTATCATTGGCTTAGGAGATTTATGGAGCGAGATGTGGGCCCCGAGTCCACACACTCTTTACAGCATAAGTTCATAGTCTAGTTACAAATTTGTGTAAACTAAATGGGTAGCAGGTTGTCAGGCTCATGGTGTTATGTGTCCTTAAGCTTAAACAGGGATGTGGTGATTTTAGTCTCTGTTATCTGGATGCAACTGACACATAAATATACATTAAACTGCCCTTTAAAAAAAAATAGCCACGCACCATAGGCTACCTTCAAGTGACAAGAATGTTTTCATACTTGTGATGACACACCTTTATGACTGGCCTCTGAGGGGGAATGGAAGAAAATAAAACCTAAAATGGTTCAGCGTAGGGCATGGTTTACGCTGTAGTATACTGAGTGCATGAGATGCCACCACATTAATGGATGGTGCAGGCTCTTTTCAATTTGATGTCTGAGCACCACTCACTCAGGTGACAGTGGAGATGGCAGAGAGGGCTGACAGGTAGCTGGGCATGCCAACCGTACTTGCCTGTTTGGGTCTGTAATGAGCCGATCTGACGACTTGTCTGACAGCTGCTGCTAGATGTGGAAAAAAAGCCTACACCACTACCATCACCACAGCAGGAGAAAAAGAAAAGTTGCAAATGAGTGAGTAAAAGGGGGAGGATGGAAAGTAGAGGGAAAAATGTGTAATTTGGGCTTGCTCTTAAGGCAGCAATAAATTCCATTTTAATGGGGCACCACAAGCAGGAGAAGGCACTCAGCAGTCTGTTGTGTTTGATGCCAAATTGTGCAGAATAAACAGATTTGCTGTGCAGCTGGTCCAAACACACTTTCTCTGTCTGTCTCTCTCTCTCTTCTCATGCCCCAACACACACACACACACACACACACACACAAACACACACACACTCAAAACATCTCTCCTCATTACTCATTCCTCAACTCCCTCTTCATCTCCTGCCCCTCCCTTGGACATGCCAGACAAGAATTAGACAAATCATCACAAAAAGATGGCAAGTGCTTTGATTTATTTTCTTCCACTTAACTGAGTACTCATCTCCAGCTGTCATACAAAAAGTCAAGGCATGGTATTTGTTTTAACAAGGAAAAGACTGAGCTGCATGTCACTAATGAGAAACAACATGCCACATCTGGCTCATTTCCTCAGATGGGATGATTCGTTGGTCATCCTGCACAAGTTCATCGTAGAAAAAACTGCACGCAGTGTCTGTAGGATCTGGATTTAGAAACAGCAGTGCACACTGACCACACCGCAGGTGATGTGATGCAAAAAAGGATGTTGTTGGCCCTTCAAGATTAAACTAGTATTCATCTGGGACAACACAAAGGCAATTTTAACTGAATGTGAGGACAAGTAAAGTTCAGAGTGTAAAAGAAACAGGTGTAAGACCTTTGAGTTGGGGCAGTGTCAGTAAACAAACAGTATCAGCGTATTAACAAGACTAAACAAATTTGACAACCGTTGTGCTTATGCATAGCAATGCTTTGCGTGAAATGCTAACAATATACAACTATGCTCAGAATAACTCTTACACACTAATATTCACCATGTCAGTTAACCATTGCATGTTAACATTTGCTAATTTGCACTAAACGGAAAGTAAAACTGAAGTTAGGAATCTCACAAGTATTATAGTATGCCTAATATGGTATGAAATGTTGACCTTGCGTTTAAAAAAAAAAATGAAGGGAGTTATTTGATCTCACCCTGAAAGGAACGTGAATGTGTGTATTCAATTTTGTGGCAATCTATTTAATAATGTCAAAACAAAATGTCAACCGCTAATGGCACTAGAGGAAAAGTCAGGATCTAATCCTCTTGGGACCATAAATCTTTGTTAAACAAAATGTGTAAATCCATTTAATAGATATTTCCTCTGGATTAAAGTGATGGACCAATCAACAGTCAATTGCAACAAATTGCCATACCTAGCTGAGCCATGCTGCTAGCTTTGCTAAAAATAAGTCTTTAAAGAATAAAGATTAGGTTTCCTGCCAGCAGAGTGACAGCATGGCCTGTTTGGCAGCATTGCAGACATTAGTGGGTGCATCCACACACCAGCCTGCCATTGTTTCCATGATGTATGTATTGTTTTTAAAAACTGCGCTCTCACATGTGGATGCACTCTCAAACACACAGCTGTATGCATGCAGCTGGGTGTTTGTGTGCGGTCCCTCTTGCATGAGTGCATCTGTATTCATGTAATTGAATGTGAATGTGTGTGCAAGGGTCCATGATATGGAATAGTGTGAGAGGTGCTATGGGCATGAATGGCTGAGTGTTTTCTAGTGAATGTGTGCATTCACCATGTGTGCAGGTATGTGTGTGCCTCTGCCTCAGAGTTTGGGATTGTTTTTTCTGCATGGATGGACTCAGCTATAAATACTGTATATACCACATATGATATATCTTCTAAACCACACAGCTCCAGATCTCATCTCTTTTGTTGTCTATTTTCATGAGCTTCACTTTTAGCATACCACTACACCACTTGCATTACAAATTAGTTTTGTCAGTTTAGCTGAAGTTGAACGTTTGCAGTATTGGTCAAGGATTATTAAGTCATCTGGTGGTAATAACCTACTGACCTACAAAGCACCTGATGGTCAGACACCACCATATCTTAAAGAGCTCATAGTACGCTACTGCCCCACTAGAACACTGTTTCCAGAATGCAGAGAACGCTTTAAACTCTTTTGATAAAGCTTATACTGTAGTTACAGCTGTCGCAGGTTTGCCTTGTACTACTTGCTCAGTTGTGCTGCTATATAGGTTTAGACTGCTGGGGGACATTCTATGACAACTGAGCTCCTCTCTTCTCCTCTCTCTCCATCGGTGTGCTTTCATGTCCCATTAATCCATGTTACTAAATAGCTTTCCTTGTGGAGTCCTTGTGCTTTTCTCGCCTCGCAGATATCTTTGGATTGTGGTGGCACCTGCACCTGCTGCCGGGATCCTGCTCGTTGCCCACTGCTACTCCTACTTCTTAATAATACTTAATAATAATTAATAAACTTAAACTTCATAATACTTATGTATAATATATGTGGTACTATAATTGCCATGATGTCATTCCATTATGCCTATTTCTATAATTATTATGAGTCACAATTCTGTATTTATTTATTTAAATGTATGCTCTTGGGGGATTTGTTGGGTTTCTGTAAATAATAGCGTGGTCTAGACATACTCTATCTAGCATCTATTATTTGACAATATGAATGAAATTAAATTGAATTGATAATCTGGACCTCCTCTAACGGTGGTTCCCCACAGCAAATAGGCAATAGGCACCCTCAAACAAGTTTGATCTAAACCTGTAGCATCAGAAATGAAAAGGCCTCTTTCACTGTGCTGTCAGTTAAAAATATGTATTTTTCTTTTGGCCACAAGAATGCGCTGTTGCACCCTGTAATCCACCTCAGTATCATGAAGTAGCTCTTCTCTAGCTGAACACACCCATTAGTTTCACCTATCAACACAACTCTATCAGGTACAGGGTGTTAGGATAAGAGAGTAGTAGTAATTTTGTCAGTATTTGTATCATTTGCACCACTGAAGCTTTAATTTGAACTGATACAATTGAGCTTCTACAGTGTCTGCCTGCTCAGGTGACAGGTATTAACATCTTCTTCCCCTGGATTTAAACCTCTAGGGAAAATATTAAATTGGGTGGAGTTCATACATAAATGTAAGGTGAACGGGGACCAGTGTAAGTTGGAGCCTTATCACATGTGTAATTCACAAGTTCTTGGTTTCATCTTAACTGTAAGGTTGACAGCCGTATGCACACATGTGCATTCACCTTTTGTCACTCCTTGTATGTTAGCTGATACCAGCTATTAATATCATTTTCTTGTGAATTCCTGTTGTTGCTGAAAATACAGTGCAAGGTGTGTGTGTGTGTGTGTGTGTGTGTATGTAAAACAATTGTGCATTGGCTCTGAATGTGCTACACTGTGTTTAACATTCTAACAAATTCAATAATTCCATTTAGTTAAAATGTATCTATAAATTGTGTTTCCAGTGTTAGTGTCACATCAGCTTGTTGTGATACATATGATGTCAGTAAGGTCCTGTGGTTTAATAAGAACAAATTAGCTAATACAAAAACATACAGTACCAATTTGTAACAGGCGAATGTTTATTAGAAAAATTACAAAAGATTGAAACGATTAAGCACATCAGAGTTCAGTTGATTATTGCCAATCAATTTACTACAAGATTTGACCAACCTGGTTCAAGACCTTAATAAATTGGTTTTCTTTTCAGTTTGTAACATTTTGGAACCGCAGAAAGATTAGCTGTTAAAGTTCTCTAAGAAAATGATGTCAATCAAATTGATTCATAATTGGTTTTTATATACACTGAAAGGTGAGGTAAAATACGTGTACAGAAACCTGGCTAAATTTAGCCTTTGAAGAGGCTGAGTCATAAGGATAACTTCCCTTTCTTTGAAAGACTTAAGAAACCCTCAGAGCAACAACATATCAGTGTGACACCCTTGGCGTTGTCGGAATAGCAGTGTATTTAAGACTAAATCTTTTCACAGTAGCTCACAATGGCGCAAAAATTGGAGCTTTCTGACTTCACCACTTTCCATGAGCCTCAGGGAAATAAAACAAGCAGTGGTGGCACTGAGCAGTCAGGTAAGAGCACAAGTAAATAAAGTATCATTTATTAAGAGATTCAATTGAAGGATACTGCAAAACGTCATTGTTGATCAGGGATTATCTTATGTTTTCGGTTTTCTTTAATAGCTGAATGTTTAAAAAAATTTCATTAGAAAGATGAAGCTTCAGGGAACACTCAACGATGATCGGATTTGTTGCTCAGATCATCGACCTTTAAAGGAAATTTGATTTTCAAAAGTTTCGCAAGAAAAATGAAAGACCATTCATCACATCAAAGTGTTATACAATATTAGAGAGGGTCAGATAACAGTGTCAGTATCCCAAATTACAGAATGATTGTCTTTGTGTGTGTGCGTGTAGGTGCAAAACCCACAATGAGAAGACTTCTCCGAATTGGGATTTTAACTTTAGGAGTGTTGTTTATCCTACAAGCCACTCTCAATGTATCCCTGCGCCTTTTCTGTAAGTTGTGAACAACTCTATTTCGTCTTACAAATGCTAAAGAAGTCCCAGTATATGTTTCTGTTTTGCAATCATAACCCGCAATTTCTGTTTTTTGACAGTTCATTCAAAAGAACAGACCTATCAGTTTCCTTTAAACAGCTCCGTAATAGCAGACATGTGCCAGATTGACCAGTCTCAACAGAATTCAACCCAGTCATGTTCCTGCTGCAAGAACCTGCTGAGCAGACTAGTGAGGAATTATCAGGCCTTGGAAACAGAGAGAGACATCCTACGCAACAAGGTCATTCAACTGACTAGAGACCAAACTAGAGATGGTGACTATTCTCTGGAGTCTGGGTCTGGTACTATGGAGTACAACTGAGGATAAGTGCAGACCACAGCCAAGTATAGACTTCGACTATTTTGAAGTATGGACCCTCAAGTAAATAGAGGGCCAATATCCACCATATTGTGATATGATGTCATATGTTTTGGGGTTGTCAAGTAGCGCTTAACAATTTAACATAAATGTTACATTTCATTTTATCGCTGAAACTTTCTTTTAGCAATTACAACTTCAACCTGTAAATGTAACTTAAAATATTGTAAAACACTGGTATTGACTTTAAAAACAGTAATTCTTTATTGTTTAGTTGAGTAAACTACCATCACATTTCCCTGCCCTGTTGTAGTTACAAACTTTCAAGCTGCCACAGTCAATTTTTTACGTTAATGTACTCATATTATGCTTTTTGCCTTTTACTCTTTCCTTTATTGTGTTATATGTATTTTTTGTGCATGATATAGGTTTACAAAGTGAAGAAGTCCACCCCAAAGGGACTTACCATCAATAGTCAAGCCTTTATTAATGTGACAAACGTGCATCACATTATAACACACTTTATAATGCTCGCCTAGCTGCTTGCTTAGACCGAGACCACCTCTTTTGATCTGGACCGTGGTCCGAGGCACCATTCTCACCTGCAATTTTGGTTCGGACCAAAAAAAGTCTGAAAGTCCGGACCAAATGAGGCAGGTGTGAAAATGCCCTTAAAGTTTTTATTATAAGATTTTTTTAAGACGACTTTAACAATGAATCTAATGACTTATGAGTATGTGAAAAAGGTAACTTTTATTAACAAACCCATAGAGAATTATCACACAACTCAACCATGCAGCTCAGGGTCTCTCAGCTAATTGTTTGGGTTTTACGGGCGCACATTTACTGTTTTGGTTCACTCCTGGCTCTCAGTGGAGATTTTAGCCACAGCTGTCAGCTAAAATAGCTTTGACACATTATGCTCTGTACAATGCCTTAAAATGTAAATTATGTTTCCTTTTAGTGTGAGGATGTGCAATCTGGAATTTCTTATTCAAAACAATAATAGTTCCTGGCTGTTTCCACATCAATCTTTACTGTGGAAGAGAGAAGTGAAAGACTAAATCCTGGCTGAGACATTTCCTGTGCTTTTGACTGGTCTCACATCCTCTTAAAAAATGTCCACCTAATTCTGCTGGTTAACCAACCTGTTCTATTTTGTATAGGCTTCGCCCATCGTTGTCTTACCCAATATAGCATTGTCAGTCACACAGCATTGGTAGTTTTAAGATGAATTGTTTCTGTTTTAGAGGTGCAGTATAAAAAAACGGGTCCCTCTCGATCAGGTGAGGCAGATTAAATGTAAGGGTGTAGCCTATGATTGATCCAGAAGGGTTGTTGATGAGCTAACACTAATTGGTTAATTTCACTTATAATATGAAGTTTTGCTATTCTCTTTCTATATCAAAGGGAATGTAGTGAGTAGAGTTCAGAGGAGCTTCTGCTCAGAGTTATTTAGCATGTTCTTTGTTGTCATCCAAGTGTACCTGCATATGAGTAGGAAATCCGGATTTCATGTTGCAAATGCAGCTTGTTTTTGAGAAGTGGCTGTACACATTGATAAACATAATTCTGCATGTGTGTAATCCAAGAATAAAGTAATGAAAGTATGAGAATGAGGAGAGGTCTTTTCTGTGACTATTAAGTCTCCGTTGTCTACAAACTTTCTAGAGATCACCAAGTCTTTCTTTACTGATAAGTTTGTCAAAGGTAAACTGACAGAAATGAGAGCTGCAGCACATTCACTCATCATTTCTCATTAACACTCCTGGCTTTGTTTTAATTAGCTGTTTTGACTGACACCTGTGTTCCTGTGACTCGGTGGCTTCTGTTATCCTCCTTCCCAGCTGTTGCTTGTCAATCATCCAAAAGTTGTCTCTTGTCTCTGGCTGCGGTCGAATAGTCTTTTTTGCTTAGGAAGGTTCTTAACCGAGTGAAATGACCTGGATGTATCCAAGTGGCAGCCATGAAAAGAGCTGGCCGAATTCTCTAAATGCTAAAGAAAGGTGCTTCAATGCTTCCTTTCTTCGTTTAGCATAGGGTACACTGGACAATTCTTCACAAAAGGAAAAGAGATAATGCTGTCACACAATTCCTAGCTGAAGCAACATTTAAAGCGATGAGTGGATAGGAGGGCGAGTGTAAGCAACTGTTCTCAGATAACCCTTTTTTCACTTTTGTGATCCTATATTTCTTTTTTTTTTCAGTTCCAATCTAGGAAGTGATACTTTTCAAATAGAAAATGCATTTTCGGAATAAAAAGCTTGTGAATGCTGAAAAGCTAAATTGCTAAAGCTATACTGGATAAAGGTGGATGTAAAGTGGTGGGAATTGATAGATAAGTGATAATTAGTATTAGTTTGAATTTCAATAAAATGTTTTGAATTATACAAAAAATGTGTTAAAACAAAAGGGAAATATTTTAAGTTTAAAGTCATGTGAAAAGTCATAGTATGGGTATGTAAAAGTGATTAAAAGTCATATTATAGCATGTCGTAAAAAGTGATGAACAAGTCATAAAAAGGTATGTTGGAAAAAGTGATAAAAAGTAATAGTACAGTATGTCGAAAAAGGTCATAGTATACTATGTATATAATACAAATGATAGTAGGCCCTATGTCAAAAAAAAGTGATGAAAAAATCATGGTATAGTATGTCAAAAAAGCTCATGAAAAAGACAAGCTATAGAGTGTCAAAAAAAGTGATAATATATTATGTCAAAAAGTCACGTAAATGTCATGGTATAGTATATCAAAAAGTCATATGAAAGTCATATAAAAAGTACTATTATAGTATGTTGAAAAACGTCATGTTAAAGACAAAGGGTAGTATGTCGGAAAAAAAGTCACTAAAAAGTCATGGTAAATTATTCCAAAAAGTGATAAAAAAGTCATGTTATAAAATATTGAAAAAAGTCAGAAAAGGTATAAAAAAAAGTAATGTGTCCAGTGTTGAAAAAAAATGGGAAAATGACATACAGTAGTATAGTAGGCTATGTGGAAAAAGATCAAAGCATGGTATGTTGAAAACTCATAAAAGTCATAGTATAGTATATCAAAGAAATCCTACCTTGTCGGGTCAAGTTATACTTCCTGTCTTGTGCGTTCCTGTGAGTGTCTGTATGTTCCGTTTCCTGTTTTATTTTGAAGTCTCTGTTTTCCTCCCTAGTCTTGTCTGGTCTGGCCTGATGTGTTTCACCTGTTCCTGAACCTGGTGTCACCTGTCTCCCATAACCTCGCTACCCTGTGTATTTAGTCTTTGTGCTTCCCTAGTCTTGTGTCAGATCATTGTATATCCCTGCATCAGTGTGCTGGCAATTTTTCTGCCTGTCTCCTGATTTTTCTCTTGTTTCCTGTTCATCAGGGGCCTGTTGCACGAAACCAGGATAAGGGATTAAGCTGGGATTTTCAAGTTATCCTGGATGAATTTAGCTTTGACTTGGTTGCGCAAAACCAGGTTGAATTAAACCCGGCCAAGTAACCATGGAGATTTATTTTTTTGCGGCTAGCCTGGTCCAGAGCAGGCCACCAGCCAGGCAAAGATTAATCCTGGAGTCTCATGTGTCAAATCAGCTGCCGCTCTGATCCAAAATAAACGTGTTTAAGTCATTTTGTTGTCTTCTGCATGTGTTCTGTTTTATTTTTATTAAAAAGAAAAGTATGCTCCAAAGATTGAGTGGGACGATGCAATTCCCAGATGATAATAATGGCAGACTGGTCAGAGACCAATGCATTTATGATTTCATTTTCTTGTTGCTTGCCCTTCTCTAATAAAGAATAGTTTGTGTTACTATTTAATATGTAGGCCTAATGTTTACTTTTCATAACCTTCTCAATACGTTTATAGTGTAGTTTACATTCATCACACCGGGAACACCACAATGCTTCTTATCTTTTATTTTGGTGCTGTCACTTGCCAGAAGAATAAAAAAAACATAAATATTGTTTTACATATATGCTCATAGCATTTATTGAAGTCACTTACTTCTTTTTCTAGTTTTTGTCCCTTTCTGATTGTTCTGTATGAACATTAATTGTTCAAAGATATTTAGAATTAGACATAGTTTATAGAGATTTGTGCACATGGTTGTAAAACATGTTCACGTGTTGTAAATAAGGGTTTGAAATAAAGCCTGTAGTCCTTAGGGTACACTTCCCGGGGAACATTAATTCCCTCTGCTCACTTTTAAGCCAAAGTAGGCTAAATAATGATACATTTTGATTATATTGTGCTTTACATGGTACGCTACTCAAAGACACTTTACAGTAAAACCAGCACATTTATCACATAAAAACAGAAACATGAAACTAGCACATTTAAAGCAACTAAAAAACAGTGTAGCCTACAACTTTGTAAAAATGTGTTGTGACTAGTAGGCTAAGTAGATATTTTTACATCCTTACAGATTCAGTCGGTCCGCTATAGTCTGTTAGGCTTTTTCTCTCCGTTTGATATTAGCCGCATTTCCCTTTCTGCATATAATATGCTTCACCTCCTCGTTATTTTCCATTAGAAGCTGCTGCTCATTAGGTGAAACATATGCCGCATGCGTCGTCTACATTTCTGCATCAGTAAATCTTTGATCGATACCGTGGTCCATTTAAGAAAGCCTTGAACGTGCACTTATCCCGGCTGTCTACACCTGGCTTGACATAGCTTCACCTGTTCATCCTGCCTCGGCAAACATGCAGCCGATTAAGCCGCGAATATCGGCTCAGACTAAGTCAAGCTGCGCTTTTTCACTTATCCTGGATATCTTTATTCTACTTTTGTGCAACAGGTCCTGGTATCTTCATTTTTTGATCTGCTGTTTTGTGGATACCTTCTGTTTTGGGGATTTTTTGTTAAATCACCTCACCTCACCTGTCATCTCTGAATTTGGTTCCAACCTTCTCACCATCCTTGACAGTTCTGTTACCTTGCACGTACCAACTGGATGGTTAGGGAAAGATGGTGACCATCATTATAAAGAAACAAAAATTTCAACACTCATGTCCAATCTAAAAATGGAAGCAGACCAACCACTACTCTGATGTTACTTCTTAAAATACACTTTTTTGGCTTTATCTCAACTGACTTACAGGAAATGAACAATTTCAGCATCTACAGAAAAAGCACATATTAGCCAACCTCTGTAATTCACTGTTTGTGTTTGGCCAAATGGGGACATCCTTTGCTAACGACATACCGGTAGTATAAAATCTCCTCAAAAAAGGAGCAGGCCCACTCCAGACTGAGACCCACCCTCGTCAGCAGGGTGAGACACGAAGCAGTGCCTAAGTATAAACAGAGGCCGTGACAGATTTCACACTGTGTTCCTGTGCAAACGCAGCGGGCTCACTGTTAGCCACTGCCATGCTGTTCAAGTCCCTCTGAGGGTGGAGAGAAAGCCTGCAGATGGTCAAGCATTTTGAAATGATGCAAGAGAGACCTCATTTAAATAATGATGACAGGATTGTGCATATCCTTGTGTGCTCAGTACATGCACATGCAAACACACAGCCACACGTACTGTGCTAACAAGTAAGACTGCTGCATATCTGAGATGTAACATGCCAAATCATACATACAGTGGCGTTATATGTTCTAAAGATAAGGTGTAGAGGGAGGACAACGCTCATCGTTATAGACTAGCTAATGAAAAGAATGTCATGTATGATGACACTTTAATGTCAGTTATCTTTATATGATTACGTACAACTGTAACTCAGAGCTAAGGATCAGGATCTAATTGACTGTTTCCTAAACCCCACCACTGAGGATTGACTGTCCATCATAGCTTACTAAACCTACAAGGCACGGCAAGTCTTTGCATTTCTCCACATGCAAAACCGGTGCACATAGTGTGTTCAAATAAGAGCAACACTAGGTTTTTTTAATCACTTTTTCAAAACCAAAACACAAGAGCAAAGGTGTGAGGAATGGATTAAACTGTGTGTTTGTCTGCTCTGACGTAAGCTCCACAACTAACTACCCTACCACCTAGAGTGGAAATCTAGCATTATTTCGAAGGGCAAGCTGTGTGCACATTAGCTAGCTGTATAATTATGTGGGGTTACAGATTATGTTAAGAAATACTTAGCAACTTTGTTAGAAAGTGTTAAGTCTGCCAAACTCATCACTTATTCCACATCCTTAAAAACCTTTTCTCTTGTGAACCATTCTCTGAAAATATGAACAATAAACAATACATCTATCCACTGTTACTTGTCCAAACTATGTTTTTCCATAGGCAGATTTGATATTAAGTAGGTCTGTAATACAAAGCCTTGCTGTTGAACTTTGTCTCAGAGGGGAATACAAGAGAAAAGTAAGTCACACACAAACCCCGTTCTGCTTTTTGTCAAGTTACATACAATTTTTCATAGAAAGAATCAACTGAGAGATTCTCCAACTGCAATTTGGGAAATGGAGATAATTAAAAACTCAAGCGGCATGTACTCAAATTTCCCTTAGCATGTTTATTTGCGAAACACTAGCAGTTATTTACAATAGGAGGTAGTGCTTTGATTTGGTCTTTTCTTGGTAGGAGAAAGCACACAGCTTTGGGTTTTCAGGTTTTCTTAATTGACACACAAACACAATATTATCCCTCCAAAAAAGGATACCATTAAAAAGAAGCTGATGAACAGCAGCTGCTGAATTCTGTCAGAGTTTGAAGGCTGGCTGTTTTTGTTTGGATTAAAAGTTTTGCTAAAGCCTTTACAAACTATTCCCTAATTAGACACTAGAAGTCACATATCACGTGTAGACTTGAAATCATACAATACACAACATGTCAATATGATAATAATTTTGGAGCACAGAGGGAAAAAGTTTAAAAGAAGGTCAGAGAGTTGTCTGGGTTTGTAGCTCTCTAAAAGAACATACAACTATATTTGTTCTTGCACAAAACCCTTTTTCTCTCTCTCTCTTCTAAATGTCAAAATGCTGAAGTGGAATTGTAATTGGACCGTTTGTGACCTTGCCTCTGATGCTTGTGTAATAGTACAGGGCTGTAGACAACAGAGAATACTACACTGGGCTTAATGAACAAAATCAAATCTCTGTTGAATGAAAGTACAGCAGGCAAGGTTGAAGTTCAAAACACCATCCTTTCACTAGCTAATTGGCTGGGCTTGCAAGCTCTCCCAAAAGGTCCCATCATCAGTGCCTTCAGCTTTCTGCTTTTTACCCTCTTCCTGACAGCTTAGAGCCACCAACTGACCCAAATCTCCTGTACGACTGGTCATAACTGAGCTTTGAACAGAACATGTTCCCCCATGAATCTCTGGGAAATATACATTAGGGATGGTCTGAGCTTTAACTGAAGAGAAAGGAATTAGGAATTCTAAGTGTCACATACAGGGGTCTATAAGGAAGTACCATATGTTCCCAAGATAACTTTTTTCTCCCCATCCCTGTGTAATTACTTTGTAAAAATGAAAGATTAAACTAAACAGGTTTGACCTTTACCCCAGCCACCACAGCTTGAGAAGACCTCCAGAAAAACATGGTTAGCACACCCACAGTACTAGCTTAATCTTGGCTTATGTCGGGCTCTTTTCTGTCTTCACTGAAAGAAAAATCAGGAGGTGACAAGAGGTGCAGAGCTAATCTTCCTGCAGTCAGGTTGCAGGGACAAGCTAGAGATAAGACGGGGCTACGGATAAGGCTGGAGAACCCTACAGCAGAACCATGAGCTTTATGGGGGGAGATCCTTGGACCTGATATCAAATGAAAGGAAGCGGCTCTGGAGATCTGGGGCCAAAGCTCCCAGGAAATTAATTACACCGAAAGCCCCATGCCACCATCTTCAGCACCCGCTGACATTCAGCTCGCCTTCATCGAGTGCCTCAATTGTAGACCACAACAAGCTGTTGTGGAGCTTTGTGTGTCAACAGAAAGGGCTAAATAGAAATCTCATGTTGGAGAAATCAAGTTGGCAGGAGCTTGCACAAAATAAATGTGAAAAAGGAAATTGCACCTCAATGAATTTATCATTTTTTCTTTTCATCTCTTCTTTTAATCACAGTACTTTGTCCATTTCCTATACATGTGCATGTGCCATTTATGAAATATACCTTAAGGAAAAACTTTTTTATCTCAACAATACACACATACACTGCATACTGTAGGTTTGTAATTGAATGATGTGCCCTTAAAATCCCAGCAGCTGAAAGAAGTTGTACAAACAAGTATTTTTACCAATATCCTTACCTACGTCACACAAATTGACACACAATATCTCACTAGTCCAGTTCTTGTACAAGGAAGCATTTTGTGCTGCACTGAGCACTGAACCATGATTGATTCTGACATCTTATTGTAACCCGATCATGTGTCACAGAGCGGAGTGGGATATTAGGTCATTATTCTATAACTATGAATGTCCCCCCCCCAAAAAAAATAGAAGTAGCTAGCACTCTCACTTTGCAGACGGCTTGCATGTACTTGCAGCAGTGTTCATGCAGGTCCCACAGGGGCTTATTAGAGGGAATGGTAGGGATTTTCTCAACCTTAGCACACGCTCCCTTCACAACAGCCAGCGGAGAAAGGGAAGAGAGGTTCACAATTACCAGGCTCACGTCACCCGGACTTCAGACACATTCTCACTGCAGTGGCTCTGCAGCATTGAGCAGAAAGGTCATAAGCTTGTTTGAAATTCTGTTTTTAAAGATCTTTATCATAAAGTGGACTCCACATTCATGGCCATCATCCTTTACAATATAAATAGAGAGCAATCTGTCAGGATCTTGTTAGCCTTAGCTGATAGCAAAACCTGTAGATTTCTGTTATGGTTGACCAGTGCTTGAAGTGGAGAAAAAAGGTGCCGGTACTCTCTTACATTGGCAAATCATTGTGACATTTGACATTTCTGCAATGAAAAACAAGACTTGGAGATATTGCTGGTTCAACTACAATTTATTGTTTTAAGTATTATTTGCAAGTGGCGAGATGCTGCTACATGTTTTGCAGCCCGGTTTGTTATCTTTTAAAAAGAGCCAGCTGTTTGTGGAGCAAACATACATAATTTTTACCCTTAACAGTTAGTCCATCCATATGTTTTGTTACTCACATTATTGTTGACATTGATGTCATTGGCTAAGGTAACGTTAATGTTGGTAGCTGCAGACTCCTCATTAACGCTAGCTGTTCTGCTCACATCAACGTTAACGTTAGTTTGAAACTCATGAATCGTACCTGATGTTTCTGGTTGGACTTGGACCTTTGTTGACATGTCTGGCTTTGGCACACACATTCTTTTAGTACCTTACTGAAGCAACAAAATGACTTACAAACTCAACCCACTTCTTTTTTAGTTTCTAGGTTTTCAGTAGCTTTTTCCAACTAGCGTACGTGGAGAAGCAAACTTCTGATGGGTTCTGATTCTGAAGGGTGGGCCAGAAACTCAGGTAAGTCATATAGTGCCCTCTGGGTAGTGTAGTTTATGTAGTAAGAGACATTACCTATCTCTCTGACACTTTCTCTGTAAATGTAAATGTGCTGTATTCATATAGCACTTTTCCAGTCTTAACAACTGCTCAAAGCACTTTTACATCTACAGGAAACATTCACCATTCACACACTGTGGCCGGGGCTGCCGTACAAGGTGCCACCTGCTCCCCAGATATACACTCACACACATTCACACTCCGATGCGCAGCACCGGGGGCAACTCGGGGTTCAGTGCCCAAGAAGTGCAGGTACGCTTAAGAGTAAAATGTACAAGTGTTGTTTCAACATATAAAAATCAACAAAAGGTACTTAAAAGAACTGTGTGCTGTGAATCCAACTTTGAGTTGATGGAATAGGTACTGAAGTATTATAATGAAGTAGTCACTTTAATTTACCTATCTTGTTGAGATACTGTGCTGTAAAGGATTTAGGATTTACTGGGTTCAACATACCTTCTTTAAAGCCGTCAGTCTGTTGTCACGTGTGTTTTTTGGGGTAGATATTGCAGGTCTAATTCAACAATTAGGCAGGGAAAGTTCAGCAGTCTCCTCATTGGATCTCAAATTAAAGTCAACCCTCATTTTCCTATTTGATACTTAGCGCTGTGTTAAGGTGACAGGTGCAGGAAGGGGATACACATACTATACTATGACTTTTTTGATGGTACCCACAAAATACCTCTGAGGGACTCCATTGGCCGTACTTTGAGCAATGGTATAGTTTAGCAAGATAATATTTTCAACCAGAGCCAAACTGCACATCATAAAGATGAAATCAACTGAAAAAAGATTCAATATTTTACTGAAGTAGAAAATTCAGATTTTGATCAATAAACAGTATTTGGTCACCTTTACCTAGATACTGGAATCCAGCTTAGCTTGCAGCTAACTAGCTAGAGTATGACGTAAGACGTTCCCATTACCTGCATAAATTTAGGTATTTGGAGTTGCTGAATAACTGAAATCCACACATTTATGTGGATGTATGAGGATCAGTCTATGGATATCTGCTGCAAGTGGCCCTGCTTGCATTCTCGAGGATGCAACATGAAAACTTGTTAGGGCGCGTCAGTGTTAAACCACAGCTATGGTTTAGAAAATCATGAGGTTGCTTCTTATCTGTTTTGTAGAATTTTCCATCCTAATATTGGGTAAAGCCCTGTGAACCTGTTGTGTAATGTTAACAGTTTGGCACTTAACTTTGTTTGTCATGGGGAGAGCTCGTATTATATCTGGGGTGACGGCATCTGTTAGGCATATATCAATCTGCATTTCTACTAATGACAGCTATTTCCAGACGTGGGTTCTTTTTTACAGTCTATGGTTGTAGGTGAAGTGTAACTGTGAGTCAAGCATGTAATATTTAACTGCCAATCATGTTCAAATAAAGAGTCTATGCACACTTACTCAAGGCAGTCTTTATTTTCTGTGAAGAACCCAACACAGCACTCACCAATGCCCCTTATCTCGTCTCCAAGTCTGGAAATAGCTGGCATTATTGGAAATGCAGATCATGGTTTTTTGACAGGAAACTCTAAGGTAGCTGTGAACATTTCCCTTGTCTAGATAATGGGGTTTAAATGGGATATTCAGTTGTGTGCATTCTGGTTAATTGGACATCAAACACTGCATGTACGTGAGAGATTAGACTTCTGAGGATATGTCAGAATAGAGGAGACTACCGTATTTGCGCTCTATCAGATACTTTGTTCTAAATCTGTATTATTGGACAAGAAAAGCTTCTAATTCAATTTCTCACTTTAATTTACTAGGGGAGGATTAAAAGTAACTCATGAGAGATGTTGCAGGATTATACTATGGCTGGTAAATTTTACTTGCTCTACGAATGGGCCCCGCTGATAGCTGTAACAGCTTGAGGAAGGTGTAGGGGAAACTGACACCCAGAGAATTTAATATGTATACTGGTATATAACTTTACAAATACCAAACATGAGCAAACATATTTATGAATAATGGATAGTTCTGATATTTATTTTGTTTATATTTTAAATTAGCAGTTGTACATATTACCAAGCACAGCAAACCAATGAGAGAAGAAGGGTAGGGAAATAGAAGGGGGGACCAGATGGGGAGATAGGGAGGGTTAACTACTGTTAAACCAATGAAGTCAATCTGTAAATCAAACTCAAGGGTACCACTAATAGGCGTGAAGGGTCAACCGGCAGGAAAACGTCCCCGCACAGTATGTTAGAGAAACCAAACAGTAGCATGGTCAGTTAAAAATCTGTCACACAGCATCGTCAGCTGTAGCTGTGATGAGGGTCTAAGGTCAGAGATCATTCTCTGCTGAGCATACACAGATGCAGACGGTGTATTTTCTTTTTACCCCCAACTTTACCCTTGCATGTATCGTTTTCAAAAAAACGTGTACCTCTCAATGCATGTGCATTGTGCATGTATTGAAAAGAGGTTCTGCACTTTCCTGGTGAGTAATATTGATTATTTTTAATGATTATTATCACCGCTACGTGTGGTGAAAATATTATTTTCAACCTTTATTTCTGTTCTTCCTAACAGTTACCAATGATGAATTCAGAGATATTAACCTGACTCAATGAGATTACTTTAGGCTATGTTTGACGATTTAAGGCTGTTGTTTTGTTTGTTTCCCTATTTTTCTTCAAGCTAGCAATATCAAGATCTCTATTTCCAGCGTTGTTCACCTCTGTAGCAGCGTCCGGACCGGCTACATCCTGCCTTCGAATCTCCACCCCCGCTGCGAGTCCTGCCTCTGTGCCGGCCTGGCACTCACCCCGATGCCTCCTGCTAGCCCTGCGCCCGCCTGCCATCTAAAGAGCTTACGGCAGGTGGCAGCCTTTCTGGCTTGTCAGGTTATGGGAGAGGGCGATGACAGCTGGGCAGACCCACTTAGTCCTATCCACACTCAACGTTGCATGTGTGTTCTGCCTGCTGTACCATAAATTTACAGTCATGATGCAGTTTCCCACCAATCATGCAAGCCTATATTCATGGAATAATTTGCCGTTGCATGTGTGTTCTTCCTGCTATCCCTTCTACACTGCATGCTGGGAGAAAAGTGGTGTCCCACAACTTATTATGTCAAATCATGACTAATTTTTCCACTAACCATGCACACCTGCTATCATGACCTGGGCCTTGCAACCAGTTAGGCCAAGTCCTTACCATGGCAGGCCTTTTTTTAATAAGAATAACAGACTATCTGGTACAAGGAATGCCCGAAGGAATGAACCCTATAGCGCCAGCTCTTAGAAGGCTACGCCTATTCTCATAAAATCTGGAGTTACGATACGTAACTATTTATCTTTCCAGTAGAGCATATTCCACACGTAACTGTAATCCAGCTGTCTTTTACGGCAATATTGAGTAAATAGTGGACGAAGAAGAAGAAGCGCAGACTTTGAATGTCTCCGAAGAAGTAAATAGATCTACTGAGACCAAAGCCCGGTTAATTATTCCTTCAAACAGGCCTAAATCTAGAGAACTATGCATGGGGAACTATTCCTTCAAACATTGACAATGAACTGGCCCTTCAAAAGCTGGGAAGAGCAGAAGTTTTGACAGAGATTCCACAGACGCCTCCTGTTCAACACACGTCCCCAGCTCCTGAGCAAATGTCAGAGGAACACGTTTTTTATATCATACTCTTAAATACATGTCAAAAAGGTTTTTTGCTTACGAATGCCTTATAATTGTTAACAAAATTTTAAACACCGGTTATGCTGATTAGAGAAATAAAGTGTAAGAAACAGAGGGAGAGAGAGAGAGGGAGAGCGAGAGAGAGAGAGGGCTGGAGAGACGGGATGGGGAGGTGTGTGTGTGTGTGTGTGTGTGTGTGTTGAATATATATGTACAGGACTGAATGAATCAGAAGTAATTCTCCATATATATATGTATACACATATATGAATCACACAATAAACACAATCTGGCACAGTTTATTGCTCTTGTAGTGTATATAGTTAAAGTGTCTTATAGTGAACTTTGTTACTGACAGTAAAAATCACATTTACTTTCACAGTCATAGTCCCAGCAGTAACACCATTTCCTGAAAGCAACTTGACTGAGGAAAGTGAAAAAAACATCTGAAAACAATCTGAAACTGAAAAATAAGATTTGAAGCCGTAAAAAAAAAAAAGTTTTTAATCTGAAAAAATGAAAAGTGGAACTGAAAACAAATATGAAAGTGAAAAATTAAAATTAATAATTTATTAAATATAATTCCAGAACGTAATCTAAATTTTATTCAAACTGAAGGAATGATTGGTACACTTAATTTTAGTTTGAATTCATTTTATTTTCCAATTTTAGACCAAAACCTAAATTTTCAATTTCAAGCTATATATTACTATATACTGTACATTTTTTTAAATTAACAAAACATTTGGCCCTGATTTAGCTCCATACAGAGTCCCAGCCTTGTTAACAATCAAAAATACCAACATACATACGGTACATGCTACGATTACAAACATGTGCACAAGCAGTTGAATCGGCACCTCTTAGAGCACTAGTCTCAACAAACATTAAACATAACAGTATACAACATATAAGCTTAAAAATGGGATTTTTGCAGGGTGTTTGTATTGCGTTGCATTATTTCATTGTCTCCACTCCTGTAGATGCTTCTTTATTTGATAAGAACACTGTACCTGCCCTGCATATACGGTATACACAATCCCTTACTGCTACAGAATGTTGTTCAGTTTTCCATAACACACACACACACACACACACACACACACACACACACACACACACACACACACACACACACACACAGACACAGACACAGACACAGACACACACGTTTTTTGCTGATCCTTCCTACAAATGTGTCTAAACTTTCCCCATTCCCATTTCCACAGGGCCCCATATCTCACTGTGGGAAGGGAGAGAAATAAGCAGCGGCGTGCTGCCTCTGCCAGCCTGTCGGATTTGAAGTTTATTAAGTATATCAAACCAGGGCCGGCCCCCTCGGGGAACATTTGCAATCCAAAGCTCTGCTTGCTGTTGCTTCCGCCAGCATCAAGCTGTCACAAACACTCCACTTAATTTGCAAAGCAGTGCACATAGGGGAGGAGGGGGAGGATGGGTAAGGGGGTAAGAAAATAGGAAACAAGTGTCATTTTCCACCATGTGTGAGTACACCATTTGCATCTAAATCAATCGGATGAGAGTTGTTGGTTTTTGCTCTTGGGGAAAGGTGATGCATTGGGTTGTAAACAGCACTAGGTTTTACAGTTAGGTGTGCTGTAGTATCAATATGAGAACTTTCTAAAATAGCTACATTTACTTTTAGGTTACATTTACCAGCAAAAATGCACAATTTAATACTTACCTGCACTGTATAGCAGACACAACATGTGTCCAATATTACCAGTTACTGATACCTAGTCATAAAAGAACTTTCCTTAGTGGTCAGGGTGAGCATAATTTGTGGTACTGTACTGAGCTTTATTAATTGATTGATTCTGAGCTGCTCATGGCCAGCCAAGCAAACCTCAGCTGTGAGCGAATCAGTGAATTTTGAGCTGACATCCCCATAGCCACCAGTAGCTTCCCAACACACTCACAAGCTGAGCACCTCTCAACTCCAAAAACTGACGGACCGTCCCCGCTTCACACTCCCAGACCAGATATGCAATTTATCAGCTCGAAAACATGCAGGAGGGCTAAAGGTGTAAGAGCCTTCTATCTGGTCTCGCTACACCAGCCACTGTTCAGTATGCTCTACCTGGGCTCATTTCACCCTCCAGCGGACAGAAGTGTCTATACGGGCCCCTCTGTGAGAGACCTGAGGCACTCCCACCCAGAGTTGCTCCACCTCTGCTCCCGTCATCGCCTGAGGGGAGATCAGACTGACAGGGCCAACAGGACAGGGAGTTATGATGCCTCTAGCCTGTGTGCATGTGCATGACTGTGTGACAGTTATTACCACTGTGTGTTCATGTATTAATGCAGGATTTGTCCATCATAATGTGCACTACACAAACGTATAATGTTTAACAGGCAAGTGCAACATCCCCTCTCAGAGAGTATGTGTTACAATGAGATAATAAAACTTCTAAGCAGGAAAACGGATTACTCTCGCTCCAGAATTAAACAATTCATTACCGCCTTTCTTTTTATAACTATAGACTAATTACATTAGCCACGATGGTTATGTCATAAGACTGTCGTGCTGATTGCACTGTGCAAATGGATGGACTTACTGGGGAATATTTGAACCATTTTTTAATTGGTTCTGGGAACCTGTAGACAATGTTTAAGCCTATAGAGCATACATTCAGCTATGGCTCAATGTAATGACACAAGACACTGACACAAGCAATGATCACACATGCTGGTCCCACAAAACAATAGTCATGTAAAGTATAAATGTCTTCAAACTCATTTGTGGTGTCTTTTATTAAATGCTAATTTAACTGCTGTCTCCTCTCTTTTTCTCTCCCCATTCTTTCATTAAATGGACAATTCAGTGATTTTCAGGGATTTTAAGGCTATGTTGTGAATAAAGCCTGCCGTTTTTTCCAATGTTATCTGTGTCTCTAGGGCTTAGTCATTCTCAGCCGCAAAATATGCTTTACAAAAAACTACAGTGCTACCTCAGTGATGCTCCACAAACTTCCCTGTTCTTGTCTTCTCTTGTATTGCAAACTAGGTGTTTCTATCAGCGAGAGGATGTTATGGACAACATTTTTTTTTTACTGTTTTGGCTGACTCACGGATGTTCATCTCCATTTGTATTTGGCCAGAGAGAGGCTCAGGGAGGCTGAGAAAGTGACTGGAGTTGCAGCGGAGAATATGGCCAGCGGCTGGGAGCATCCAGAACCTGAGCTGCAGAGAGCAAACACCTACTGGTGGTGCCTTTGCCCAAATTGCCCTCTGATACCGACAGAATCAGAATAATTCTTGTGCAATGAATGTCAGCATGGGCAGTTTTCGCTGGATACTGTTACAGCACCGTGACAGTGTGTTACTCTGCATGAAGTTTTACTGCTCACTTGAACAGAGGTGTGGTGAAAACCTTTCTTTCCAAAGATAAACTGGAAAAGACACCAAGGCTAGCAGGGCAATATGGGGCCTGTTATTTTTTCATTTTATTTTGCTAATTTAATGGTCGGCCTCTGAAGGAGGGACAGCCGCCATCGAGCAGCGGGTACAGCAGAGACAGACATGGGGAAATACAGCATGTGGAGTTGGTATATTTTCACATCTTACTCTCTAAATTAAGGATTTATTTAGAACAATACTGAGTTGGTGATTGTTGGAAGAGTGGAAATACCTAAGTCATATTTGGTGAGTTTTGTTTAGTTTTTTTCTACAATGAAGTGTGTTTGTGATTAACCAGGTAATAAATCTAGTCTTGGTTCGTGAAAGAGACAAACTTGAACCCAGAAGGTGAACAGCTGTATTGTTCTGTTTAGGTACAAGAATATTTTCTTTTTTGACAAAAGTCGTAGTGTGTCTACCACACCTGCTGTCATAAAGGTCTTTTCTTTATGGTGCTGCATTTCCTACTGTATCACAGAGTTAGCGTTGTGGGGAGATCATAAGTCGCGATGAATGTTTTGCTCAAACAGAAATCATACATTTACAATAAAAGAATACGTTACAGATTTATTGTTGCATTTCAAATGTTTGCTTACGGTAAAGCCTGGATGTGTTGTGAGCTAAACCGTGTATCACTGTCTCTGAGTCACGAGCCAAAGGCCAATTAGGAGTTTGTTGTAGCAACCAATGTCATAATAATTTGATTAATATAGCGCATTTCATGAAACCCATGGATGCTTTACACAAGTAACGTTACAGGGGGACAAGGGAAAGAAAATAGTAGGCCAACACAAACACTACTAAAGGAATAAAACGTGTAAAATGGAAGGGGGACACTTTTTTATGTTGGCTACTGATGTACAACCACATCACGCATTGTAAAGTTATTTTATGAATGTAAATGTGCTGTATTTCTATAGCGCTTTTCTAGTCTTAACGACTACTCAAAGCGCTTTTACATCATACAGGAAACATTCACCATTCACACACATTCATACGCTGTGGCCGAGGCTGCCGTACAAGGTGCCACCTGCTCATCAGATAAACACTCACACACATTCACACTCCGATGCACAGCATCAGGGGCAACTTAGGGTTCAGTGTCTTGCCCAAGGTACACTTCGACATGGGACTGCAGGGCCAGGGATTGAACCACCAACCTTCCGATTGGCAGACAACCGCTCTACCACTGAGCCACAGCCGCCCTAATGTAATAGACATATTACATACATGAGGGCCAATTTGGGGACGTTTTGGAATCATTTACAATCCCATAATTGTGTCCATCTGTTAGAAGCCCAACCAAAGTGGACTCGGTTATCGCCCGTTCACTTTCCCTTTCAGCTTTTAGTTCTTTGTTTAATTTCCTTCTTTCTGTGAAGGTGATGTCCCAGCATCAGCCATAACTGTAACAAATAACTTTTAAAAAAACAATAAAATACAATTTGGCCTACATAAAGAAATCTCATGCTTCAATTTACCTAGCTCAGCTGGCTGGATACAATAAAACAGGCTTTTCTGGTGTTACAAAGAAATTGGTGACCCTTCAGAATGTGTTACTGTAGCGCTGTCTACCTGCAGAGGCCTTACTAAAATCTCTATAAAAATAGCGTTCTTTTAAAACCCTTGTCTAAAAAATGACCAAACTTCAGAAACATAAAAAGTTACACATAGTCACTTAAACTAAAAAAGCTAAGAGAGCTTAGCAAACTTGTCGATCGTACGCAATGCATCCTGGTACATGTAGTAGGCACAGCTGCCACGGCTCCGCGAGCGGGATAACTAGCTTTCTCAGTCAAAAAAGCAAACACTAAGGAATGTATTTCTTTAATGGACTACATGTACCATCAGTACTGACTGGACATCCACATTAAAGGTGGCAAACTTTCCTTGTTCAGATTATTATTGTTTTTACTGGAGTTGGCCCTGTCTTTAGCTGCCACAGCCTCTATCCATAGGAGTGATAAATTGTGTGTTCTGACTCAAATGCAGTAGCACACTTATACACGTAGCATTTTTCTTTTCTCCCGTGTATTCTCACATAATCCTTTTTTGACAAACACAAACCTAGTTCTAGTAAGAAGTGGTAAGAGTAATTTTGTGAACCAGGCGGTAGAAATACAAAACTGGGCCATAAATACAAAATGTTCCTGCTTCTCTCTTTCTCTCTCTCTCTCTCTCTTACACAGACAAGCATACTTTCTTGCAAAACTCAAAGTAGCATTCGATAGATCAGAATCAGTCTTCCTTTGGCTTCTATAGCACAGAGATGTAAGAATCCAACCTACTTCCTTTGATCTCTCAATAACAAAAGTGTGTTCTCCTTGCCATGCAATGTCAAACCCTTAACCCAGGGTCTGTAAAACTTGCACGTAAAAGATCTCTCAAAATGTGGTCTCATTGGAGCTATGCATGTAATCAAGAGGGAGTGTGTGTGCCTGAAGCCAGTACTGAAAAAAATAAACGCAAAAAAGGAAACTGTCAACTTCACTGTGTATTATTTTGGTTTTATTTTTTAAAATTTGAATGGAGGATGACAATGTAGAAAACATGGGCATTATATTATATGGAGCACTGTATGAAGATGTAGACAAATGAATCTGGTAAATTGGAATGGTTTTGTAGCTGTTGCATGCTTTAGGGTAAAAAAACAAAACAGGTAGGCATAGCTAAGGGTCATCGAAGAAGATGAAAATTGTACTTGCTTAAGCTTTGATGTGCTGAAAAGAGCAATCTTAGGTTGTGCCATGCCAACAAATGTTTTATACATAATACATTTCTCATATAATGTGATGTGCAACATTTTAAAATTCACGAATCAACGGCGCTGTTGCGATTGATCTACACAGCAAGATGGGAGGGGCTATTTGCATGAGGCAACATGTGAACCCTCATACATAAGTAGGTGTATGCTGTGTCTGTTGCTTTTATTTCAGTTAGCAACCCAAGGCAAGGGTTAGCCCCTTAGCAGGTTTATGCCTGCAGATGATGCTAATGCTTTTGAAGCAAAATTATACATTTCTTTACAATTTTAACACTTACAAAGCTAACAGCATATTGTATGCAACAACATGTGGTGGAGTGTTGACTATGGAGGGGTTTGAGAATAATTTATCTACAGAGCTGGAAACGGCAGAGGTTGATTAACATCCAGTGAGCAATAATCATCAAAACAATCTTTTTTTTGATTTTTCACAGTAATTAAAAATAGAATAACTTCTGGTTTTGATTGTGTTTGGTATTTTATTAAGGGTTGCTATAATGACTGCATAAACACTAATGATAATTGACAGACAACAGTATGTATATATAAGTATATAAGTACTGTACTTAAGTACACATTTTAGGTACTTGACCCAAAATTTCTATTAATGCTACGCTGTACTTTTACTCCACTGCAATTAAGAGGGAAATTACTCGACAACTTTAGTAGTTACCTATACAGATAAAAAGTCACACGTGATTAGCGTATACATTTTACGGTTAAAGATTAAAGGGTATATATGACATTGAGAAAATTAATATATGTGCATGTGAGTGCATGTGAGTCTCTCCCTTTGAAACTGTTGGCAGACATTGTACAATTATTTATAAAATTATAACATTATATAATTTCATGTGGAATTCAATGTTTAGTGACCGCCACTACTATGAAGGCATGTATTCTAAGATACAAAGCATTATTTTTACATACATTTTTAAGAGTTAAGTGTTAAGCTGTCAATCATTCTTATCAGCTCATATCAACATTGTTACAATATTGCTCATCATTACACTATTGGCAATATTACAATGTTTTGACCTGTACATGTTAGTCCAGGACCTTCATTCCAGGATGCCATTATCACCTCATCAGATGTCAACAAATGCTCTCAACCATTACGCACCATTGGAAAACCCTTGACCCCTCCACAGAAAAAATACTGTGTTGACTTGAGAGGCAAGACATCTGTCACCCCCATGCTGCTTGGTGTGGCAGGCTGAGCTGGCTGCTCGGAGCTGAGGCTTGCATTGGCAACACCACAACTTGTATTAATGCGCAACCATCACTCTCCCCTGCATCTAAATGTTTCATTACAGGCTAGACGCAGACACAATTTCGCGGCCTATATGGGGCCGCTCACCAGCAAGCGTGCTCTCTTAAGGGAAAAGTAAAGCATGACAAATTGAAATAAATGAGAGAGGAAAGAGATGTGGAGGAGGAGGTGGTGGAGGAGGAGGAGAAGGCCTTTTCTCCATATGACTCTCATGAATTTTTCTCTGTTTTTGTCTTGTGGCAGTCAAAAGTCTTCCACTCTTCTTCTCTTCTTTTTATCCATCTACTAGTAGTGACCGGTCTATTGTTGTCAATTGTCCTTCTATTGATAAAATGATACTTTTGACAAGATTACAGGCACAACACTGAAACAGGTTTCGGAAAAGGAAATTTATTTGCACCCAAGATCCTTCAAAGACCCCTAAGATTTCAAAATATGACAATTTTCTGTATCATACATAGAAGCAGTCTACCAAGGTTATCTTCCACCTTCCACAGTCAGTATAATACATTTCTCTAACAGGTGATTTTATCTTTTCAAATACAGTACATATGATGCTAGTGTGCTGAGAAATTGAAAAATGGATGTGGTAAAAAGCCAAACAAATATATCATTTCCTTATCTGTGCAAACCATGTGAGATTTACTGTATGATAAATTGCATTATACTTTCCTGATCAGTACTATCTGTGTTTCTTTATCAGCTAAAGGGCTCCACCCTTGGAGCATCAAGGAAATGACAACTTAAATCTGATAATCTGATCAATCATTTAGCAGACTCAGGACCATGTGAGGACAATCTGTTCAGTCCTCAGGTCTGTCTTTAGAGACGGTCTGATAGAAGTAGGCGTGTGTAACTGTATGAGCATCTGCAATGTTTTATGTAGTTTCAGAAATGTTAATACTATGTCATATAATAAGTATGATGATATTCTAGAATTAAAATTATAATGCTGGATATTTTATTGTCAGACATATGGTGAAAACAAAGATATGAATACAAATCTAAATGTAGTTCTAAATGCTTGGTTGGTAACTTCAGGACCAAAGAGACTGCAAAGAAAAAATTGATAGAGACAGTTTTAACAGTTGCATTTCAAGTCACTATGGGGCAGGTTGTTTGCACATGTGCAAGTACAGAAGTATGTAATCAGCACCACACACCACACACACACACACACAACAACACACACACACACACACACACCACACCACACACACACACCACACACAACAAAAATGTATGTGAGCACTTCACCAACCTCACTCAAACCTCATGGCCTAAAACCCTGAAGTCCTCATATCAACGAAGCCACACTGATATACACCACGGTAGATGTGTTCATAGCAACAAGGCCCTTCATCTCCTGATTCTCATTGGGTATGCATATTTAGTTTGGTGCCTTTATCCCCCCCACCCCTTGGCCACTCCTCCCCCTTCCCAGCCAGTCAATCCACTTTCGTCCATCTCCCCTCTGATGGCTTGTTCCTCTCATGCCCTCTTTCAAGGTATTGACCTTCATACACGGGACTGCCGATGGCAATGAGGAGAGAATCACCTGTACCTCTCTCAGTGCATGAGGAAAGACACTGTGAGAGAGGGAAGGAGTGGAAGAAGCAACACACCTGTGCATGTTTGAGTACCAAACCACCGAGGCTCAGGAGGCGCTTGAAGCAGCTCTTTTCGAAAATAATGCCTTGGTTGAGAATGGGGATCAGAAATAGAAAAGGCTTTTAGATTTTTCTCTATGCCTCTCTCCTTCCTTACTTAAAAAGTACTGCTGTTCTGCACCTGAAAGCAGAAATATAGAGATAAGGATGCATTGCATGCAACTGATGTTTTTTGACCAACACACACACACATACTGTATATATATATTATATATATATATATAATTATATATATATATATATAATATATATATCTATATATATAAACAGTGTATATATATAATATGTATGGCTGATTGATTGATCATGTCTCACAGTGTATGTAACGTGACTGTAGATTTTATTCTGATTTTTTCCAGCTCATTCTTTGGGGGTTCCCAGGGAAGTGAGAGCTATTGACTCTCTTCTCCCAACCTGTGAGCTCAGGTTGTCTGCTCCGCTGAGCTCCAAAGGCTGACTGCCACAGTGTGGGAGGGGAAATGCGAAAAAACTAAGTTCTGATTATCTGGTCATAGCTTAGTCAGTTAGCTGGGCCACTCGTCTCATTACTGACAGCAACCTTGGCGTGTGGATAGTCAGCCGAAAGGTATTTTAGCAGCTTCTATTGGAAATCCTTCTGCTGATAACCATGTGCTCTGAAGGCCAGCTGTTGGTTAAAGAGGCTGCTCATTAGTTTAAAAACTGTTGTCTAAAATGCTGCATGACAGTGCTGACATTACTTGCACAGTGGTAGCAATTAGATTGGTCAAAGATGAAGAGTAAATCTAATAACTAAAAACCTACAGCGGTTGTAAGCGTTTTTTCCTCTGGAGGCACTTATCAAACACTTATCTATTGTGTTATATGCGTCAGAAATTATAGGTTTACGTTTTAAGTCTTATGTTTAAATACGTGAAATATTGCAACAGCTGCTTTGCTCTTGTCTTCACGAAAACTGGTGATGTAGTTTTGCAGTAGGTTTTTGTTTCATTGCTATTATTAAATTCAACTTAACCATAAGCCACAGATGGAAACCATGTAGTAACTTCCACTGAGTTGTTTTATTCTTATGTG
>NW_022602825.1:0-41886 GCF_008692095.1 Etheostoma spectabile | reverse complement strand
TTTTTCCGTACCAAAGCAACCTTCGGAGCAGTGTTCAAATTGAATTCTAGTTAATGGTTTGAAGCACGTATTGAAGCATCAGTGTCCAGACTGCCATCACTACTCATATGTGCAAATTTGTGTGAGTTTTCGTGCACATCTGGCCCCTCAAAAATGATGAAGGAAAATATATTCCTTACAAAAACAGGTTTAGAAATTTTGAGGGTAAAAGACTTTAATTCCTGCATTCTGCTACGTTAAATTTTTAGGCAACAATTAGGGTAAAAAATGTCTATAGTTATGGCAAGGAAATCACACAAAAGATGTGCAAGTTAAAGAGGACCAACTTCCTGTAGGCTGCCGTCTGAACATGATGTTTGCTTATTTTGCCAAGATGTATTCCAAGTGCCACAAAACATGGTACACTTTGTTCCGCATTGGGGCTTGAGTATCCATGCTAATATTTGAGTTAATCGGCCATTAGATAGCACTGTGAATCGGCAATTAGATAGCACTACATTGGAAACGGTCGCCGACTTGAGAAAGGACTTTTTTTCCACCGCCCCCGGCTTCTGTTTACCTGCTCTCGTCACTTTACAGGTGAGGCGCAGTTTATTTTGTCAACGTTCTTAAACTTTTCGGCAAGCATGTGACCTGATGCTGGGGCCTCATTTAAAAAAACTCTGATAGATCTATTCTGAAAGATTTTGTGCACCAAAAAGTCAGATTTTTTGTTCCACATCACAGATATACCAGCCTTGTAAATGAGCCCTAACATGACCATGAAACGGAAAAATGGGGAAAAAAAAAAAAACATGATTCAGTGATTGTGAGATGAGGTGCTCTTGCAAAATCTTTGAGCAATGCCAAATCTGCCATGCTGTTGATTGGTTGCAATACACAGGTCATCAGGAACTAGGGGCTATTTTTTATTGTCTTGGTTAATTAAGTCCAATAAACCGGTAGTGGATTGGAGTCATGTTGGCTTCATCAGCGTAATTAGTGGCGCATGTTTTGTTTAGAGGCAGGCTGTGCACTCTGCGCTTAGGAGACCTCCGATGGTAACATGAAATATCACATGGATAAAGTACTCTGGATGCAGTCTACAAAGCCTTGGGAGCGTCAGCGCACCATCCCACGCACATTTTTACGCATGGAAATTCTTTGTAATTCCCGACTTTGCGAGTAATGTTGCAACCGCAAATTTCACTGCTTCACCGCAACTTATTTGAGTAACTATTTTGTTTATAATTAGCCTGGTTTCTAATTGGCTTCTTAAAGATTTTCCTCCAGGCACAGCTCTCTGCGTCCTGGACAGAATTGGATACATGATGAGAATTCGTCCCCCAATCAGAATTGGATAAATGATATTTCATCCAATCTGAATGATTCTCCACTCCTCATTCATTCAACTTTACGCTCTTGACCACTACTCGCACAGGTAATACCAAGACTCCGCCAAAACCTTGCAAGCTGACAATCACACAAATCCCTTTAGTAGAGATAATGTTAAGTCACTGATTTACAAAAAAAACCTTCACAAGACATTCGCTGGAAGAAAAAATAAGGATAGAAGATCTTGGACCGGACCCAACCCAATTTACAAATCCAGCAGCAGGCAGTGACCGAGGACACAGCAACACCCGGGGCTTCACATGGGCTTTCACCCGCTCTTGTTATGCGAAGCAGAGTTGGCTAGCCGAATGGGATATTAGCAATGGCTTTTGTTTTCTCTGTCTTTTATTTTAAAAGTGTTGGTACAATTATGGACAAAACGCTTTTAGTATGTCATTCGGTTTGTCATGACAAGTTATAGTTACTGTTAGGGTAGGTTAAGTTTTAGGGTTCCTGTGTCATGTGTTATGGAACTCATGGAAACTCTTATGTAGGAAACTTCAAGAAAGTGTAACAAAAAAGGGGGTAACCTTTTTTCAAAAACCAATGTAAGTTTTTTCAAGGTTATGTTTTTTTTTGGCGCTTTTTTTTCCCCTTTACCAATGGATTCACCACTAACACCAACTTATTAGTTTTACAACTTATTTTTTTTGGATTCATGACCAATAAACTTCATTTATATAATATGTATACCTATTTTTTGAGTTGAGAGCTGAAATTATGAATGATTTTGACTAATACTTCAAATCAGATTGCAATGTTAAGAGAATTACAGACCTGGTATAATATAAGTCAAAGTTTAGTCAGGATACTGTTTTGAAACTATTTCATTTTTCCCCCAAATGCTATAAATTTAATGAAACACCCCCCAATTTAAATGAAAGTAGTTAGTGATCATTAATAAAAAAGAGGAATTAAGAGTGTTTCTATGGAATCATCGTGTAATTTTGTGCAATTTGGGTGACAGAACAAGTACAAAAGGAGTTTTAAAAAGACTGAGTCTGGATCGTTTAAAGAAGACTTCATGTGAAAAACCCTGATTCCCCTGATGTCTAACCAGAGTCCAGCAGCTAACAACAGAGTAGTAAATTATTCTGGCGTTGCGATCTAAACACGTAGATGAAGAAAAAAACAAAAAAAAAAACTCAAATCAAACTGATGCATGTTGTTTTATTATCATACATCTTATCAAGAAACATTTAATATCTTTAACACACACACACATACACAGAAAATGCCTAGAGAGCAGCTCTGGCACCAAAAGATCATCAAAGGTGAAATGTGTGATTCCTCCATTCCTATACTGCCTCTTGTTTGGGTTGTATCAGGGTCCCCCCACCCCCCCCTTTACTTCCAGCGACCCCCACCTTGCCTTTTCCATGGATCTTTTTACTGTGATAGGAAAAGAGGAGGAAAGTAGGAACGGATGTAACAGGTGTTGAAGTTTTGAAGTTTATCATATTTTACAGTATATTTCGTATAAAGTAACTATACTCACATTTCTGAGCATGTTGGATTCTGTTCAGCAGCACGGTGATCTGCAGGAAGCAAACAGCAGAATTTTAGGTAATAGGAAAAGAATTAAAACCATTATGAAAGGAATCAGTACTACTGATTATTTTATAATCAATAATTATATTAATATGTCAAGAATAAAAGTCAGGAGACAATTGTCTCCTGACAGAGACACGTTTGTCACACTGATATTATGACCTAATTAAATTAGTGTCTAGTGTCTATGACATGTCTTATTATTTATTCATATAGCATAAACCAAGATTCCACTACAACAAAAAGAGGTGCACTTCTTTGTTGCGTGCATGTGCCACAGACATGAATCAAAAATGGGGCAATATACTTAAATAAGCTTTTTCTTTCTCGCCATTTTTGCAGAAAGTAATTCCAAGTGTGCAAAATGAAAGTAAAGTGATTCCAGTAATGCAATACAAAAGCTATTCCAGATAGATAGATAGATAGATAGATAGATGGATAGACAGATAGTATATGATATAGTATAGGACAGCTACGGACATATAGATGATACTATAAAAAATGACACAATAAAACATGACTTAGCAAGTACCAGCAGTACCTCATATTTCTGGTGCTTCATGTACTCCATGAAGTCAAACTTGTCAGACTCCAGCTGGTAGATCCAGTTCCACATCTCTTGGGCCCGTTGCCTTGGAAACACAAAGATCAAATTAAGAACCATACTTTACCACCTACTTTATTTCTATGAATCTGACATTTTTTGTATACACACTGAAACACTGCAGCGCTATGCTGTCCATCTCAGCTGAGAGAACGTCCCAGAGTGTGGAGTTCTAACGGAGCAGTCTGTGTTGTTGAACTGTAGCAGTCTATGAGGCTGGGACACAGGATGCTATGACGCGAGTTACCATGACGTCAACCTCGCCTGTAACTTCTGTGATCTTGGCCACAAATTCCATCCATCTCCGCCCAAGCAGCGCACATCCAATAAATTAGTCGGCACCGAGTTTGAAGAGAGGCTGAATAACCACGTAACATTTTACATGCCCTCCATGCTGCTTTCTACTGTATGCCTACCCTCAGGAATCTCCCCGCTTTCAAGCAGTGGATGCTTGATGGGCTCACCCACTAGCAGTTATTAGTTTCTCTTCACTGACCACTGACAAGCAAGAAAATAGGCTACACCTTCCTACATGGTGTTTGGTGTTAAACTTTCAACACCTTCTCACCTCCTATCTAATGGCTGCACCTGATTGAATGAATGCTTCCAGATTTCAAAACAGACCAGCATGACAACTTGTTTTTTGGAAACTTTCACTTATTTTCCAAAAAAGTTCACCGAAGTGTGTTTTCTAAGAACATTTTATGGCGAGAAATCAGCTGTGCAGTTGTTGAATTCATTTTAAATAGGCAATGATCAGTTTATAACATTTGCAGGAGTTTTGAGAGGAAGCAAATCATGCTAGACCCACATCTGCATTATTTAGCCTGAATCATAACTTTTTGCAAATGAGGATCAATTTGCTGCCCTGTCTCTGGAAAGTCGTTGAGATGATTACTACAATGCATTCCCTGGTTGCTTCCGTAGACAATGAATGAGAAGCATGGAAGTGAGGCTACTTGTGGACACGTACTGTGCCTTGAAAGCGTGACAGTGAACGCAGAGCGATTGGTATGAGGGTTTTGCAATTCTGTACACTGTATCGGGAAGCTGTAACAGGAAAAATTAAAAGTTTTCCAGCGCATTCGTCATTGAATTGTGTGTGTCGTTGAACGTGACACACATAAAAAAAAAAAAACTGACAGGCAATCTCGTCTACAGGCAAGGGGAGAAAGTCTCTATAAACCTGCATATACACGTCAATTTTGGTGGGAAAAGGGTTATGAGTTAGCTGGACATGCTAACGTTTGAAGCTGGCGGAGACACAAACTGTTTAATCCATTCCTTACACCTTTGCTCTTGAGTTTTTGATTTTGAAGGGGGAAAAAGAAACCACCATTTAAACTCTTAGATACTCAGTATCACTCTAACTACAACCCCATTCATGAGGCTACATGCAGAGAAATCCAAAGCTCACTTGAGCGCATCTTCTCTCAAATTATCGATGTCTAGCGACTTCCGTCTCTCGGACAGAGTCTTCTTCTTGATCTCTCTACCTGTCAGACGCTTTCCCCTCCTTGTCTCGGCCTGGGATGGGAAGACACGCAGTGCACAGTCAACATCATCATCATCATCATCATCATCATCATCATCATCATCATCATCAGGGTTATCATGATCTCTACTGAGAATAACAGCAGACCTTGGCCAAGAAGCTTCCGAAGTTGGCTCCAATGCCAGACAGCACTTTCTTCTTCTTGATGTCATCATCAGCCTTCTTCTTGCTTCCTCTTCCTCTTTTCTGTGACGTTCCTCCTGAAAAAGGATTGACAAAAACTTGAAAAATGTCGCTCAGTGTTAAATCTGACTATAAAAAAAGTTGTTTTTAATATTTAAATAAAGATTTTCACATTCTTCATGTGAATCTCTCTCAATTAACATCTATAAAACGTTTCTCTGTTTGTGGGTGTCCCGCTACCACTTACCAGCTACCAGCTACGTTAACTTCCATATATGGTAATATGCTCACCGCGTTTCCACGGTGCTGACTTAAGATTGGATGAAAGTAGCTGTCAATAAGACACATGTGGCGCTCATGTACGGATGCTTTCCTAGGCTTGGCGCTTTGAGTCCGATGAGCACGCCACTTTAGATCGTAGAAAGACGCAGATTTGTTTTTGTTCCGGGGTGTTTCTTGATTTCAGAGATGCTGAACATCATTGTCGACGGTTCCTGAACGGGGACGTGTAGGGTATGTATGCAGGCCGTGAAGCCATTTGTTACATCATGAGACCTGATATCACGCATGGGTGGATTTTCCGTTCACATGCGCTAGGAAGAAGCGAGATGACCACAATCCAACCCGCAAAAAACAAGATAACCATTCCATTTGACTCTGAAGCTGTTCAGTTAAGGTAAATTAAGCTACAAAAACTGCATAGTTCTCCTTTAACCTACATTTGCTCTATTACTGCACATATACCCCCTCTTTGGGAATAGTAGAGTTTTGAAATTTGTGAACTATATCAGGACTCTGAAGCAGGAAAAGTTAACACTGTTTTCAAGCACGTTCGCAAAGTTGAAGACGAGACACAATAAAAAAAAAACTGACAGGCATACTCGTCTACAAGCAATGGGAGATAAACTAACCACCTCTGGGATGTAGGCTTTACAGGATGATTCTTTTTCTTGCCAACTATTATGATTTTCCCAAATGATGTACAGATTCTAGGCATTCTATTATCAATTATCTTTAAAAAGTATATAGCTGGGTTAAAATCACCCCGCCCCCAGATCTGGGTTGAGCCCCGAACGTTTACAATGCCTGGCTCCGCCCCTGAATTATATTGTTTTGAACCTGAAGGGGAGATTTTATGCTGTGTTAAGCAGCTTTTTACATTTTATAAATTAACAATGGTTTACATGTGAGAAAAAATTGAGCCTGTTTACAGCCTATATAGATATGTGTGGACTGGGTGATTTATTTGTACCTTTTTTGTGTGTGTGTGTGGTGTGTGTGTGTGTGTGTGGTGCGCGTGCGTTACCGCAATCCTGTTCTGTCTGTCCTTTTCCTTCTCTGCTCTGACCCTCAGGATCTCAGCTTTCTCGGATCGACGACGCTCCTGATGGAAAAGCAAAGCAAACAAGCCATAAACCGCTTGGTGCAGTTATTAAACATGAAACAGCATTGGGATAAAAAGTACATTAAATCATTCATTATTACATTGTATGTCTGCATTTTTTTACAACTCATTCAAAGATTATTGACAAATATGTTATTAATTACTTACTCAGCTTTATTTGCCAGGTATGAGGAACATACGTGGAATTTTTCATGGGAGCATTGTTGCTCACACTGTGCTTAAACACAAAACAACCAAAACAAAAATATACACACCAATATATACACAATATATACATACTCTAAACAGAAACAATATAGAGGCATGAGTGAACAAAGAGAATCAATAAAATGATTTAAATATGGAGCATAGTGCAAGGATCCTGGGATAAATAGTATTATGTTATTATAATACAATATGAACAGTATGAACATGACGGACAGTTCTGAAATAGGAAATGAGAATGATGAATAAATAACAAATAATAAGTGAGATGTGAGAAAGGGAATGGTGTGTAAATAGTAAATAAATAAGTGAGATATGAGAATGAGAATGACGAATAATACTAAAGAAGTGTAATAATAAGTGGAACCAGTAAACAGGTGCTGTAGAGACAGTGTTACAGTGTTATTGACCAGAACTGAACCTGACACTGTGGGTCAGAAGTCAGCTGTTCATCAGAGAGATGGCTTGTGGGTAGAAACTGTTCCTGAATCTGTTGGTTTTGGCGTACAGTGCTCTGTAGCGCCTACCAGAGGGGAGAAGCTGGAACAGATTGTGTCCGGGGTGAGATGGGTCTGCAGTGATGGTTCCTGCCGGTTTCCTGACTCTAGATGTGTATAAGTCATGAAGGGAGGGCAGGTTGGCAATGATGATCTTTTCTGCAGTCCTACTGTCCGTTGTTGTCTGCTCCTGTCTTTTTTGGTGGCAGATCCAAACCAGACAGTGATGGATGTGCAGAGGACAGACTGGACGATGGCTGTGTAGAAGTGGACCAGCAGCTCCTTAGGTAGGTTGAGCTTCCTGAGCTGGCGCAGGAAGTACATCCTCTGCTGGGCCTTTTTGATGATGGTGTCTGTGTTGGGTTCCCACTTAAGGTCCTAAGATATAGTGGATCCCAAAAACCTGAACGATTCCACAGCAGAAACAGGGCTGTTGAGTATGGTGATGGGGGGAAGAGTGAAGGGTCTCTTCATGAAGTCCACGATCATCTCCACAGTCTTGTGCGTGTTAAGCTCAAGGTTTTTCTGACTGCACCAGAGAGCCAGCTGATCCACCTCCCGTCTGTAGGCCGACTCATCACCGTCCCGGATGAGGCCGATGACGGTTGTGTTGTCAGCGAACTTCAGGAGTTTAACAGATGGGTCTCCTGAGGTGCAGTCATTGGTGTAGAGGGAGAAAAGCAGTGGGCAGAGAACACACCCCTGGGGGGAGCCAGTGCTAATAGTCCGTGTGCTGGATGTGATGTTCCCCAGCCTCACCTGCTGCCTTCTGTCAGTCAGGAAGTTTGTAATCCACTGACAGGTGGAGGCTGGCACAGTGAGCTGGGAGAGTGTGGTGCTGAGGATGTCCAGGATGATGGTGTTGAACGCCGAGCTGAAGTCCACAAACAGGATCCTTGCATAAGCCCCTGGAGAGTCGAGGTGTTGCAGGATGTAATGCAGTCCCAAGTTGACTGCATCATCCACCAACCTGTTAGCTCTGTAGGCAAACTGCAGGACGTCCAGCAAGGGGACTGTGATGTCCTTCAGGTGGGCCAACACCAGTCTTTCAAAGGACTTCATGACTACAGATGTCAGGGCGACAGGCCTGTAGTCATTTAGTTCAGAGACAACATTCTGATGTGGTGCGGCAGTAGCAGAAGAAGTATTAGAAGTATATAAGAAACACCCTATTACAAGTAAAAATCGCGTATTTAATATCCTTCCAAGTTAAAAGTGCACAAGTATTATCTGCCAAATGTACATTAAAGTGTATAAAAGTACAGCATAAGTACATGTTTTACAGTACAAATGGTGCCTGTGACTGATATACTATTATATATGACATTAGCATCCCTTACATAGGGCCGGGCAACTCCAAAGTTTTGGTAAATAAATCTGGGGGTTGTGAGATAATTAATGGGTTAGTAAACAAACAAAAAAAGGTTTCTGCAATTGAATTATTTTATTTTTTTTTTACTGACTTCTCTAGTCAGTTACTTCAATGGAACCATCTAAGAAGAGTAGAGTGGGTTTGTATATGGTGGAACTACTGATGCAAACAACGCATTGTATTTACAAACTTATGATGGTTTTAATATCTAATAGCGTTAGCTTTAAAGCAGAGCAAGTAGTAACTAAAGCTGTCTGATAAATGGACAGTACATTCTATATTTCTCTATAATATGTTTAAGAAAGTAGAAACAAAAAAGGGAAAATTGGAAACACTCAAGTAAAGTACCTCAAATTTGTATTTATGTGTACTTGATTACATAGCAACTTTGTACCACTGCTGTGAAGATACAAGTAGACATGATACATGACGCAGTAAAACCACGTTCTCCTATTGCTTAGTCTATATCAACAACGTATTCCTTGTGTTGGCATTCTAAACTCTGGTGGATTTCTGAAGACTAGGGTTACCTGCTCCCCAGATCTCTGCAGGGTAAATCCAGACAGCTAGCTAGACTATCTGTCTAGCTAGCTGTTTTCTGTTTTCTGTTCTGTTTTCTGTTTTCTGTTGTGCAACTAAAACAACCTTTTAACGTACATATGTTCCACCAAAAAAAGTTCCTTCCTGGGGTTATCTTGCAGAGGCACCTCTGCACGTTCCAATGCTTAGCGGCGCTGCCCAAGACGAATATGATGGGTTTAAATATATGCCAATAAACCAGAGCATGAGCATCCCAGAATGCTATATGGACTAGCGGGGCGGCTGTGGCTCAGTGGTAGAGCGTTTGCCTGCCAATTGAAGGTTGGTGGTTCGATCCCCGCCCCTACAGTCATTGTCAAAGTGTCCTTGGGCAAGACACTGAACCCCGAGTTGCCCCTGGTACTGCGCATTGGAGTGTGAATGTGTGTGAATATTTATCTGATGAGCAGGTGGCACCTTGTAAATACAGCACATTTACTAGCAAGACCCTCCTGCACAGCGCTGTGGAGCAAGATCTGGAAATGCGATCCTACCCATTGCAGGACAATCTCTGATTCCACTGTTAAGTGAATTACAGTATACACACAAGAAATAAATTTACAATAGAATTTTTTGTGTGTGTCTAGTGCCCCATTCATGTTTCAACATTAGCCATAAGAGTCTTAGTGTATCACAGTGAACTTACGATTCGTTCCTTGAGGCTGATGAGTTCCTCCTCATCTTTCTTCCTCTGATCAAAGTGGACGTCGATCAGAGTATGCAGCTCCAGTAAGTCCTTCTCCATACGCTTTCTGTGGATGTCCTGGTGGAGAAGGGAGTTTTTAATTCTATTATCTCTACATTTACTAGATATGGTTAAAATAAAATGGATTATATGTATATACATATGTATATATATATGTATATATATATATATATGTATATATGTGTGTGTGTATATATATATATATATATATATATATATAATATATATATATATATGTGTGTGTGTGTGTGTGTGTGTGTATATATATATATATATATATATATATATATATATATATATACATACAGTAAATGTATATATATATATATATATATGTGTATATATATGTGTAAAGGAGTCATCCTAAACATTTGTTGTGTTAAGGTTTCAGAATGATGAAGACAGGTGGATGTACAGTGAGTAAAATGGATGTAGGCTCTACAGGATGATTCTTTTCCTTGGCAACTTTCCCAAGTGATTTACAGATTTTTAGGCATTCTATTATCACTTATCTTGAAAATAGATGCCGGAAACCCCCCGCCCCCAGGTCTGGGCTCAGCCACAATTGTTTACAACATCTAGCTCCGCCCCTGGTCGGTACAGGGACTTGAACCGGCAACTGCTTCGGTTCCTAAGCCAAGTCCCCACAGACTGAGCTAATGCAGCCCAAGGGTTAACAGCTGTGGTTCCCATTTAATGCAGATGCAAAGTCAGTAAACAAAGAAAATAAAAGTGATCTGGTTTGATTCTCTTTCCAGGACTCACATCAAAATCCACCCTGTCCCCCTCAGGAATCTTTGGAGGGGCGAGTTGAGGCACCATAGGTCTGATGAAATAAAGGAAGCACAAAACGTTTTTTTTAAAGGCTCAAAAGGGGATTAAGGGAATATTACATAATTGAAAAAATAACCTTGCAAACACAATAAAATAATATGAACATACTTGGGTTTGGGGCGCTCCTCTGTTGATGAAAGAGAGAAAGACAAGCAAAAATGATTGATTATACTTTTGAACAAAAATGTTTCCCCCAAATATGCGGAAGAAGAATTACAAAATCTGAAAGTTGTTAATAAAGTTATTAATGTGACTGAAAACACAACAAGCATGGGACTGAGACAAGAAAAGGTAATTTAGGAGTTTTTAGTAGTTCTAACAAAACAAAAGAGCAAGGACATCATTTTTATACACACTTTGCTTTCCAGATAAGGTTAACGCATGGCTTTGACCACACCACAATTTTAAATATTTTCTTAAAAATGATGGCTGATTACAGTAGGTTCCTTTGCACTTAAGTCTTGTTTTAAATGCATGTGAATTTGTTGCTAATGGATATCTAAATAAAAGAATGAATGAAGGTAAATAGGTACAGATTTTTTTATTTAGGAGAGCAAAAAAGTTTCTGCAACCTTTTTAGGACCATAATTAATTAATTTTAAGACCTTTAACACAACATCAGCCCTAAATTAATTTTTTTCAAGCAAAGTATCACTAAATGTATATTTTTAGACACTTTCCCATAGCCAAAACATAAAATCCCTTTTATGTCTGTGGTACAATCCAAAAGAGACAAATAACATGAAAGCTAAAAAAATGTTTTAAGGAAATTAGCATTAGAGGTAGTGATGCATGGACATAGGAAAATTAAGACCCGTTTAAAATTAAAAGAAGACCTGGAACACAAAATTTTGATTTTGAAATTTTAGACTTTTTAAAACTTCTTAAGGCAAGGCAAGGCAAGGCAAGGCAAGGCAGCTTTATTTGTATAGCACATTTCAGCAACAAGGCAATTCAAAGTGCTTTACACAAAATCAGTTGAACAGATAAAACACAAGTAAAAACAGTTAAAAATCACAAGCATTAAAAACCGGTAAAACACATGAATAGACAGTTAAAAACAAAGAAAAACATAAAACACAAGAATAAAATTTACAGTGCAGCATAAGAAATTTAAAGAAATGATTAGTCATTTAAAGAAAGGCAGCATCAAATAGAAAGGTCTTCAGCCTTGATTTAAAAGAACTGAGAGTAGCAGCGGATCTACAGGTTTCTGGGAGTTTATTCCAGATATGAGGAGCATAGAAACTGAAAGCTGCTTCACCCTGTTAGTTCTGACTCTGGGGACAGAAAGCAGACCTGTCCCAGATGACCTGAGAGGTCTGGGTGGTTCATAGTGTAGTAGCAGATCAGCAATATATTTTGGACCTAAACCGTTAAGTGATTTATAAACTAGCAAGAGTACTTTGAAATCAATTCTTTGAGACACAGGAAGCCAGTGTAAAGACTTCAGAACTGGAGTGATGTGATCCAGTCTCTTGGTCTTAGTGAGGACTCGAGCAGCAGCGTTCTGAATCAGCTGCAGCTGTCTGATTGATTTTTTAGGGAGACCTGTAAAGACCCCGTTACAGTAGTCAAGTCTACTGAAGATAAAGGCATGGACAAGTTTTTCCAAATCCTGTTGACACATAAGTCCTTTAACCCTTGATATATTCTTAAGGTGATAGTAGGCTGACTTTGTAATTGTCTTAATGTGGCTGTTAAAGTTCAGGTCTGAGTCCATGACTACACCAAGATTTCTGGCTTTGTCTGTTGTTTTTAACATTGTTGTTTGAAGCTGAGCGCAGACTTTTAATCGTTCCTCTCTTGCTCCAAAAACAACCACCTCAGTTTTTCCTTCATTTAATTTCAGAAAGTTCTGGCACATCCAGCCGTTAATTTGTTCGATGCACTTAGTCAGTTTTGTATTGGACTATAGTCCCCTGGCGATAAGGTTATGTAAATTTGTGTGTCGTCCGCATAACTATGGTAACTTATTTTGTTTTTCTCCATAATCTGAGCCAGTGGAAGCATGTAGATGTTAAACAGAAGAGGCCCCAGAATGGAGCCTTGCGGAACTCCGCACGTCATATTTGTACGCTCAGATGCATAATTACCTATAGACACAAAGTAATCCCTATTCTTTAGGTAGGATTCAAACCAGTTTAGTACTGAGCCAGAAAGGCCAACGCAGTTTTCCAATCGGTCTAGTAGTATATCGTGGTCGACCGTGTCAATGCAGCACTGAGATCAAGTAATACTAAGATTGAAATTTTGCCATTATCTGTGTTAAGGTGGATGTCATTAAAGACTTTGACAAGAGCCGTTTCAGTGCTGTGGTGTGGTCGGAAACCCGACTGAAAGGTATCAAACTGTTGCTTAGTGACAAGAAATGGTTGAGTTGTTGAAAGACTACTTTTCAATGATTTTACTTAAAAACGGAAGGTTTGATATTGGCCTATAGTTGCTCATTAGTGACTTGTCTAGGTTGTTCTTTTTAAGAGTGGCTTGATTACTGCAGTTTTCAGGGCCTGTGGAAAGATACCTGAAAGAAGAGATGTGTTCACAATCTGTAGAAGATCAGAAGTCAAACAATTGGAAACATTTTTGAAAAGTCCCGTTGGTAGAACATCAAGGCAACAGGTCGAGGTTTTCAGATGTTGAATAATGTCCTCCAGGTTTGTATGGTTGATCGTGTGAAATTCTGTCATATTGGAACTATTTTTGCTTGAACACTGTGACAACACATATCCTGGACTTGATATGGAGGCACTGACTGTTTGTCTAATCTTTTGAATTTTGTCTTTGAAGAAGGAGGCAAAGTCATTGCAGGCCTTGGTAGATAAAAGTTCAGATGCTACTGGTACTGGAGGGTTTGTTAACCTATCAACAGTAGCAAACAAAGCACGGGAATTATTATTGTTTCTAGAGATAATATCAGAGAAAAAGGACCTTCTTGCATTCCTCAGTTCCAATTATAAATGCGAAGTCTCTCTTTATAGGAGTTATAATGGACCAGGAGATTTGTTTTTCGCCACCTTCGTTCAGCTTTCCTACACTCTCTTTTTTCTGTTCTCACCAGTAGGACATTTCTCCATGGAGATCTTTTCTTACCAGATACAACTTTGACCTTAGTGGGAGCAATGGCATCAATAACATTTGTGATTTTACAGTTGAAATTATCTACAAGCTCACTGACTGATAGCCCAGAGAGGGCTGGTGTGGAGGAGAAAAGCTGAATAAATGTGTCACTGGTGTTTTCAGTGATATACCGTTTTCTGATTATCTTTGTTTGGACACTTTTGGGCACAGAGATAGTGCCGTTAAAGAAAACACAGGAATGATCTGAGAGAGCAACGTCAGTCACCACAAACCTTGGAAATGTTCAGACCTTTGGAGACAATCAAGTCCAGAGTGTGCCCCTTATTGGGGGGGCTCCGTCACATGCTGAGTCAGTCCATAGTTCTCAAAAACACAACACAGCTCTTTTGTCCCCCTGTCCTGGGGGCTGTCAACATGAATGTTAAAATCACCCGCAATGATTACACAATCAAAGTTAATGCAGATAATAGACAGCAGTTCAGTGAAGTCATCAATGAAGGTTGCACAATATTTAGGTGGCCTGTAGATATTTAGAAACATCGCTTGAGGGGAAGATCTTAATTGAAGAGCAACATATTCAAAAGAAACAAAATTTCCATAACATATTTGCGTACAGTGGAATGAGTCATTAAACAGAATGGCGACTCCACCTCCTTTCTTATTCACTCTATTCTCACTCATAAAACTGAAGTTAGGGGGAGCTGACTCGATGAGAACAGCAGCGCTGTTATTATGGTCTAACCAGGTTTCAGTTAAAAACATAAAATCTAGATTGTGCTTAGTAATAAAATCATTGATTAAAAATGATTTTCCTGCCAAAGACCTGACGTTTAGTAAGGCTAGTGTTAGTGTGTTTTCATTTTTTGGGACAGGCTGTAGCTGACGAGGAATGGATGCTAAATTTGCTAAGTTTGCAGTTAAGTGCTTATTCAGACCCCGCGGATCCCTGATAAAGTAAAGCCCATGTCCATTGGCTGTAGATAATTTCAATATTTTGGATAATTAATCTGAGGTAAATAAAAAGCGACCAACATGGGGCTGAGCAAAAAAAAGAAAACCCCTTTAATCCCTTCATCATTTCAAGCTGGGTATGGCTGCAGCCTGGAGACCTCCTGTCACATGGCTCCCGTCTCATGCCCGGGATGGCTGGTGCCATGCCAGAGTTTTGACTTTTCAAAATAAAAGCTTACGTCTGCTCCACTATGTCTTCATACTTTGGTGTTTTTGAACTAAACAGTAGGGCAATCACTTTATTTTTTAGCAGACGTCTTAGTTACAACACGATGGAACTAGCAAAGCAGTTTTGTGTTTATATGTGCGGGATTTATTTACTCAGTATTACAAAGTATTTACTCTTTATTTGTCTCTACAAACTACAGCTCCAATCGTCTGACTGATTAAACCGGAAGGGACATTCTGTCATTTCTTTTTGTATTTCAATAGCGAATTGCTATTGAATACAGATTGATTATCACTTATTTTTTGGTAACCGTTGTTGTATCAATCACAATATTACACTTGAGGAGCCTACACTTCAGTGATGCGCCTTTTGGACCTCGAAATTAAACCCTCTCATGGGCTATGGCTTAAACAAACATCAACGTTAAACGCTGATGCAGTTTTAAATGATTTATGATTTTTGAGAGGTATGAGACGGGAAGGCATGAGACCGGAGCAGGGAATGAGACGCAAGGGATTAGCTTATCTGGGAGGTCTCTAGGCTGCAGCCATACACTCTGCTGAAAAAATAATTGTAGTAATTAGCATGATTGTCATACTACTTAGTTCAAAAACATCCAAAACACAAAGTATAAAGACATAGCGGACCAGATGTGAGCTTTTATTTTAAAAAATCAGAGTTTGTGAGCTTTTATTTTGAAAAGTCAAAGATTGGGGACGGCACCAGCCAGGAGGGCATGAGACGAGGTGCATGAGACAGGAGGTCTCCACGCTGCAGCCTTACACTCTTGTGACCATTCTCACCTTCCTCCTGGGCATCTTGATCTGATGGAGCAACTACATGAAGACAGAATGAAAGATGGAAGGAGGGTAACAAAAACAACACATGGAGCACCAACGGAGTCATTATTAATGGGTGAAAAGTACACATGAGGAAAGCAAGGGAATAGAAAAGGTAGAAGAGAACATTAGAGAAGATGGGATGAGGAAAGGAAGTATGGAAGAAAGAAAAGAAAAACAGGTATACAGGGGAAAATGAAAATAGTTAGAAGATAAGTTGAGAGGGGAATGAAATTCATTCAGAATTAAGAAATGAAGACGTAAAGAACCAAAGGAAGGGAGGAGGAAACTCACACACCCGGTGATCGAGAGGCAGAAATGAAAAGAATGGAAAAACCAGTCAAAGATAAGGGCGGGGGGGACATGAGGAGATTAGGAAGGAAGAAGAAGTGTGGAATGATTGAAAGAAGTCCCAAGTTACTATCTGGTACTACATAGGCAGCACGCTTGAAAAAAAGTGTTAGACATTTTGGAAAATATGCTGATTTGCTTTCTTGCCCTAAATTAAATTAAAAGATTGATACGTCTAAGATTGGTGTCGATCTCCTCATCTTACTCTCGGCAAGAAAGTAAATATTTCCCACAGTAATAAACTATTCTTTAAAACTATAATTTCCCATCAAGCATTGAGAGCCACAGCCTTCACTGGCACTAATATGTACCACCCAGCGTGGCTGTAGGGACATGTAGTTTTGTGGAACATTCTGTGCACATGCATTATTACATAATGCAAATATGGATTATTGACAAGACAGGTTTCTGGTCAGGTCATAATAATAAACTGAGTGTATCATCTTCAGTACTTTAGGCAGGCCAAACGGTCCAGCTTTGAGTTCGGGAGCCCTGGCTTCATGCCTTAAGCCAACTGTCAGAAATTTGGGGTTACTTTTGATTGCAACATGACGTTTGACAAGCAGATCAGTAATGTTGTTAGAATGAGCTTTTTCCAGCTTTGTCTCCTGATAAAGTTAAGCCTTTCCTTAACAGGCATGATCTACAAAAGGCGATTCATGCTTTTATTAGTTCAAGGTTGGATTACTGTAATTCTCTTTATGTTGGTCTGAATCAGATGTCCATCTGATGTCTTCAACTTCAACAGCAAAATGCTGCTGCTCGCTTTTTAACAAATACATAGACGTGCACCCATCACTCTTGTTCTCTACACCCTGCATTGGCTCCCTGTGTATTTTGGAATTGATTTTATGATTTTGTTGTTTGTTTTCAAAGCCTTAAATGGCCGGAGTATTTGTTGGAGATTTTAACCCTGCGTCAACCAACCAAATCAACCGGTTTAAGAAGTCCCAAGGTTCAGGTAGAAACGGTGGGGTGATCTTCCCTGAGACTCTGGAACAAGTTACCCCCTGATATTTGGTCGATTAAAGATGTAGCTCTTTTTAGGTCCAAATTCAAAACTTATTTGTTAAGAGTGGTTTTTAATACCAGACAATTTCTCTCTCCTGTTTCTATATAACTTCTTCTGTTTTTACTGTTTTCTATGTTTCATTTTTTTATTGTATGATATGTTGTTTTACTCTTGGTTTCTGATGCTAAGCACTTTGGATACCTGCTGGTTATTGTAAAGTGCTATGTAAATACATGGTGATTGATTGATTGAAATATTCAGTGTTCACTTTCCTTTCCGCTTTGTTTTGGTCTTTACCATTCCTGAGAAAAATGTACACCACTATATTCACCAAATAGTGAAGATGGAGTGAACTCTATCAGTTTCTAAGCATTATTTTTAATGATTGTTTGGACATTTTTTAGGCCTTTTTTGACATGACAGCTGAAGACAGGAAGGGGAGAGAGAGGGAATCTGAATCAGAATCATACCCGCAGCTGCTGTGGTAAGGACTCAGCCTCTGTTTTTATCCTTGCATGTGGTACTGTATGAGTCATGACGACCTATTTCACCATTTATAGTTGCTATTAAAATACAATGCAGAAAAAATATCCACACAGTTTCATCCTCATCGATCTACGTTTGATTCATTCAAATCAGGAATTCTACATCCTCTTCTAGATACAACTTTCCAATGCATTGGGTTTAATTCAATTCAATTTCAATTCAATTTTATTTATAGTATCAATTCATAACAAGAATTATCTCAAGACACTTTACAGATAGACCACACTCCGGAATTTACAAGGACCCAACAGTTCTATTTTCTTCCAGAGCAAGCAACAGTGCGACAGTGGCGAGGAAAAACTTCCTTTTAGGCAGAAACCTCGGTCAGACCCAGGCTCTTGGTAGGCGGTGTCTGACGGGCCGGTTGGGGTTAGAATGAAGAGTGGCAATAACAAAAATAGAAAAGTTTTAAAGTCTAGTCCTAAATTGTGTCAAATGGTGTCAGTGTGTGTGAGTAATGGGCATGCTTGTCACCATACCTTGGTACTCATGGTGCTCTGATAGCCCGTACCAGCACAGTGGCCCAACCAGCCAATGGGAAAGCAGGATAGAGGGGAAATTGATAGGTCAGATTTATTACAGCATCACCCATAACGCACAAAGTTACACTGGGTTTCCACAGGCAGCTTTTTTTCAACTGCAACTCTGCTGTCTTAGTCACTCACAGCGACTTCCAAGCGGAATTTTGTCACCACAATGATGCACGTTCGGCTAAGAATTTGTTGTTGGTGTAGATACGTTTCTATTAGTTTCTATCCGGCCTAACACAAACCATGTGGTAAGTTTCCTACTCCAGTCACACACTTTGACACTTAAAAGTTGAGTTTAGTTTAAATAACGTCATATATTGCAAGCAACCAGCTAGTTGTCATTGCTACAATGCTAAAGTTACTACTACCACTTAAACAAATATATGTACAAAATCTAAAAGGAAAACCAACTGCCTGGGCAACCCTCTGCAAAGCTAGCTATTAACATTCATGTAGTCATACAGAGACATATCATAAAGTAAGCTATATATAGGAACATCACATTGTTTTAATTTTTAAGGAATTTGCCCTCTCATTGGTTACTGCTCTGCAAAAGTCGACTCATGGTACATGTCCATATACACGTTGTTTTCACAGATGGGATCGTCCCGCTTCCCAACATTGCATGCTAGTGGGCTTGCCAACAGCAATTGTTGGTTTCTCTTCACTGACCACTGACAAGCAAAGAAAACAGGCCACACCCACCTACAACCGCGATGGCTGCACCTGATTGGTCGAATCTTTCAAGTGGGGCCGTCTGCGTTTAGAATACAATCTCTCATTTTACAAAAGTAGTTAACCAAAACTTGTTTCTGAAAACATTTCAAGCAATAAATTGGCTATGCAGTTGCTAAATCTGTCCTTATTTCAGATCGACAACCGTCAGTATAAAACAAATTGTTGTGGTTGTAGTTGTCTGTTATAGTTTTTACTGTTTTTATTGTGTTCATTTATTCCCCGGTTCCTGGTTGGTTTCTACCTGTCTCCTGTGTTCTCTGTTGCGTGTTACCCTGTTTTCATCCTTGTGTCTGTTATGCTTCAGTTTCCTGTTTTATTTTGTAGTCTCTGTTCCTCCCATGTCATGTCTTGTTTTACTTCCTGCTTTGTGTTTGCCTTTGTGATTGTCTGCCTTGCCCTGATGTTTCAGCTGTTCTTCGTCACCTGTCCCTTGTTTCCCCCTCGTTACGTTGTGTATTTAGTCTAAGCGCTGTCTTTGTCTGTTGTCAGATCACTGTGTGTGTATGTCTACCCCCCTTGTCTCAGTCTTCCTGTATTTTTTATGCCTGGTCTTTTGGTTCCTCAGCATTTTGGTACTACTTTGCCTGCTTTCTTCAGGACACTTTTTGTTGTATCCCTTTTTATTTATTAAAATTCTCTAACTCACCACTGGCCATTTTTGGGCCCCCATTTCCATAATCCTAACATTTTGAGTGGCAAGCCGCCTGCTCCTCATTTGCATTAAGTTGCCTGGATTCAACTTCATGCAAATGCGCAGGAAATGACACTGACTATAGACAGGGACCGTCAAAGTCAACTTTGGAAGAGCGGAGAAAGCGGGGAACACTTTCGCCGTCAGTACTCATACCGCTCGCTAAGCTGTTCTGTTATTTCAGCTGCCAGTGAAAACCCAGGGAACAATTGCTTGGCTGTTTGAGAGCTTTTTTAAAACAAGGAAAGACATGTATCTCTTGTAAAAAAATGTTATCACATTCTCAAACCTTTGAATCGTCCTTTAACACATTTGACCAAACTAGTTTTTATCTCCAGACTTTTGCTTTACAACCGGGAACTGTCCTGTAAGACTGCTTTGCAGTCTGGGAGGCTTCCTTACCTCCTCTCTCCTCCTCTGTGTGCTCAGTCTCCTCCTGTTCCTCAGGCTCGGGCTCCTCTTCAGCCTCTGGGAGAAGGAGACCCAGAGAAATGAATATAGTTTCATGTCTCATAATAAAAGCTTTGTTGATGTTGATCATTGTATTTGTGAGAGACACAAAGTATGTGACAAATATAGACACAACTTACCCTGCTCCCTGGAGGGATGGGAGGAAAAGGAACAAAGAAACACATCCATCAGTTAACATTACAGGGATTAGATTACATAGACTTTATTGATCTCAAATGGGAAATTTCAGTGCAACAGCAGCAAAATATCAGACACATAGCACACATACAGAATATACATGAAATAATAAATAGGATAGATTAGATTAAGAACAAATTATTTATAAATAAACAAATACAAAGGAAAGAATGCAAAAACAGATATACAAGTTGGGTATAAAAATGTACAATTACTCAAATGATATTTTTAAAGATGGGAGTAAAATGCATTTGCATTGAAATAAACAACTGAGAGATGCTCTACTCACTCGTACTCCTCTTCTACATCTGACATGGCTGCAATAAAGAGAAAAAAAAAAACTCAGGAAGATCATGAATGGATAGGAGAATAGAACCATCTGAAGAACAGAAGTTTGGTACAGACATTGTTGTTCCCTTCAGGATGAAGTGTATCAGCTTTTAGGGATGTCCTCACCTTCGTCTAGCGCCATCATTCGCTCTAAATTTGAAGTTGTCCCATACTGTAGTTTATGGACAACATTGCAATCTCATGAATGGGTTTGTACAATATCGTAGGAAAATGTATGCACAGCACTTTGGGTGACATCCTACAAAATTAGGCGAGCGCCGGCTAATCAAATGATGCCGGCTCCAAAGCTTGGTGAGCTGTCTGTCGTATCAGTGGCAGTTAGTAGTTGAGTTGAGCTGGTTACTGGGTTAGGGGTTAGAGGTTAGGTTGGGGTTAAAACGCAGCGCCCGGGATAGGTGCTACGAGGGGCACAGGCACAAGGGGAGCACTGATTTGGGAGGACACTTTAAAACCTTAAAAACTAGGTTTGGTTATCTAAAAATTCATACAAAAAGGTACACAGGTATTAAAAGTGGGTTAAAAGAACCACTGGACAAGATGGTCAGCAAGAGTCTAAAACTTTAGATGAAAGGTGTCCTCCACACCTGCCCTATTCCAACGTTTTAATACATTTTATTTAGGGTTAGGGGTTAGGGTTAGGGCACCGTGAGATGACGGTCCTTTCACGGCCCGTGGCAGTTATGTTTAGCCCACAAAAAGTGACAACATGCAATGGCAAAACATACGTTTATAGACACTAAAACGACCGGTTAAGTTTAGGAAACAGACCGTGCTTTGAATTTTAAACAATCCCAAGGAACAAACACGCCTTTCCTGGGTGAAAGTCTGTTGTTTTCCCTGAGAAGTGAACTCCGCTCCCAGGGTTGAAAGTGCTGTGTTTTATGACTGAGCCACCCCGACCTCTTCCCTACGCAGCTCACAGCATTTTTATACAGCAGCAACAGTCTTTATGTTGCATTGAGCAAAAACTTCACCAAATGCATACAGATTACAGTGCTTTACTTTCTGTATCTATATGTATGAATGGTTCATAAGAAAAGCCTGAAAAACAAATGACATCAGCCTCAGCTGGACTTTGTGTCGAAGGCTACAATTTATTAGATGTGTTTGGTAACATTATAAAAAAAGTTACTGGCTAGTAGATTAAGAACATTTAAAAACAAATGTTTTTTAAATACCAAGCAACCCATGTGACGTAAATGCAAGCTTGGCTGTGCATTAGTACATGACTGAGTTGTCATTGCTAAATCAAAGGTGGCAGATCCTGTTCTCCTGTAATTATTCACTTTGGAGATAGGAAAAAGAGACAGATAAGCACTGAGAGATTCAATGCACACTGTCAAGGTTTTAAGCTATAAATGGTCCCACAATGCTGCCATTGTCCTGGCATTAAAACCACGTGCAGACAGACAGATGGACTGACAGACAGACAGACAGACAGACGCACTGTGCACTGACACCTTCCTGGCAGGGGAAGCAGGGAGATTGATGAAGCGACAACAGGTGAGAATGTGACAAGGGTTAAACGCAGAAACACCAGAGGAGATAGAGTTTCTCTCTCTTTCTAGTAGTTTCTGTCCCTTCTCCCCTTTTTTGACCTCACCCTTTCTCTCTATGTCCCGGTGTTTCTGACAGATTAGATTTAGTTTAAAACACTGAACCTTAAGGTTTGTGAAAGATGACCTTCGTCTTAACCGGGTTCACAGTTTGACATGTTCACTGAGCAACTGATAAACCAAAGGGAATCTGGCATCAGTTTGGCTGGAGTGCTTTGGTACAGCTCAAAGGTCCCATTAACTCCGTTATGTGGAGTATAACAGTTGCTTGTAAGAATCTGTTTCTGTTCAAGTCTGATTTTAAAAGGAAATAAACTTTATCAGAAACCCCAATTTCCTTCTATTATCCCTTTACCCTTCTCCTCCGCCATCTCTATCTTTCTGTTGTAAGGAAGAATTTAGAGTGACCCTGTGACTGTGTGCTTGAATTCATCAGGGTGCTAACTGTTGTTGAATGCTCTGGCTTCTCTCTCACTTGTCTGTTGTCGTGCCCTTTGCCATGCCAGAGCCAGCTTGGCATAGCTGCGTACCCGCAGTCCTTTCAACTGCACAACAAGAACTCTTCAATCTTCCATGCGCTGTTATTAATCTTCTCTCTGTTTCTGTTTATATAGAGGTTTATAAAGCAGTTCCAGCCTTCCCAGTTTTTAACTTGTTCCACATCCTTCATTCCTTTCTTATTAAGCGTCTTCACTAAATAGTGCTCCAGAGAGTTACAACGGCAAGAACTAATCTGATAGTCTCATATCATAAAACCACATTGTTTTTTTACTTGCTTTTCTGTTGAGTTAAGCAGCTATGTTCAATATTTTATTATAACGTATTATGTATTGTGCTCATATAATGCTTTCTGGCTTTTTCCCTTTCCTTTGTTGTGTTATATATCTTTTTTGTGCATGTGCACCATCCAAAGAGCCAGATTACTCCCACAGGAGTTGGCTAATACCAAAAACACAGACTTGGCTATTAGAAACACCCCCCCAAATAAATGACAATGTTCCTCCAAACTGCTGGAAGTGTAAATAATCAAGAGGGTTTAGTTTCCACTGGACAGAGCCAGGCTGTCTGTTTCCTTGTTTCCAGTGAATGATAAGCTAACCAGCTATTGTAGTCAAACTTTTACTGTGCAGCAGCTGTCAGATGTCTTACCAAACTAAAAAAGTTTATATCCACTGTTTCTTTAAGAAAAGACAATGGTATATAATGGTATATACAAATATATATATATTTATATATATATATATATATTAGGGCCTATAGTCTTGCATAAATGCTCTGCCAGTATAATATTAAACGCAGAGGGAAGGACTTACTCAAAAGGTGTGTGGAGGTAAGACCTATGAATAAGAACATGATTGATGGAGATAGTAACGGAGGGGAGAAATGATGGATGGATGAATGAGAGGTGCTCATTTCAGCTCCTGTGTCGGTACAGTCAGACACTGCCCGTTTGGAGCTTCATGAAGAGAAGGGGGGCGGGGGGAGGGGGGGGTCTAACAGGGGATTTGGGAGAGAAGTCCTACAGGCTCAGGCCTTGGTAGGGTTTATTTTAGTTTTAGTCAAGGGCAACGTGTGTGTGTGTGTGTGTGTGTGTGTGTGTGTGTGTGTGTGTGTGTGTGTGTAGTAGAGAAGAATGGGTGTGCAACAGTCCTTTTAAGAAAATCTACTGTTGGCTTTAATAAATTGTAGAGTGGAGTAAGAGAGAAGTGTTAAAAAAGGGAAGTGTTATAAAGAACTGGGTTTGAGTTTGGTTATGTCTTTTATTCACTTCAAAAAACAATTTGGCAGAATAACCACTATGTTGCTTGACATTAAAATGTATTGTAATATCCACACACACACCAAACTGCACACCCTCTGCTTTCCTCTGAGTGCTAAAGTCAGCTAGCCTGAGCTCATACTGTTAGCATTTGTGTATGTGGCGGTGACTAAAAAAGCAAAGGAACAATGTGAAGGGTGGTAGGCTGTACAGTTTTTACATAGACCATCCATTTCACGGACACTTTTCCTAATCGTAACCACTCACCTAAAATCTTTTTTGTCAAGCCATCACCATAAAAGTTAACTGGCATTTAGTCTGAAATGTCCCTGAAGGGTTTTAGTCAGTAATACAGACAGAGTACGGTACTCATTAAAGCTGTAAAGTAACTGCCAGACATTTCATGACAAGCACTAAAGAAAGAAATGCAAGCTATAAAAGTGCTGTGGTTTTGATGATTTCATCTGTTGAAAGCTTTTAAAACTAAAACGGACATAGTTTGGCACAAGTAGCCAAGTTGGAACCTTGTTTGCGGCTGTGTTAGACCTCATCCTGCGTCTGGGCTACAGAATGATACCCTTCCCTACTGGACCACAGGACATTTAAATCACCCAATGTACACAATAAAGCTGCTGTGTGGTTTGCACATGTCAGTCTGAGGGCCTGCTATGATAACACAGAAAAAGGGAGACACATAAAATAACACATAAAATAAAATAATAAAACACAGAAAATGGAATAGTTTAAACAAGGCAGCCAAGAGTCTATCGAGACGTGCAAGCACAGATTAAGATGTTTTTACATCGTATCTTTCCATCCTGTTGGCAGATATCTACAAACTTAAAATTAAGCAGAAATCCTTGCCGTTGCTAGATAATATAAATTATAGAAATAGAAAATGTGTTTGGGTAATTTGGATATAAAGACCCATTAACTATGGTCTACTTTTCTTAAAACAAAGACAGACACATACAGCTTTTTCTTTTTTTTGCCATTGTACTGCTTTCATTTATCAGGGAATTTATGATCAGCAATAAGCAGTTTAAAATCACAAAAATGGACCATTACCATGGTTACAGTTAGCTAGCCATGGATTTCCATTCATTTAAAAACTGTTAAATTAACTTGTTGATACTTGAATGTTGCTTGTAATTAATTGTCAATTGATTGAATTGATTGTCTATTGTCATTAGAGATTCTTCCACTGTGGTGCATTCAGGAATGCTCAGACACCCACGATTTGAAATTGCAAAATCAAGCTCAGCACACACATGTCACGTTGGAAACCTTAAAATTTGGTTAAATTTAAATTTAGTTTTTTGCTGATTGGCAAGTGTGTCTCAAGCTGGAGCAAAGAAGAGTTTTCAAAGTACAGTACTGACAAAACTGAAAAGATGCAACAAAGTGTCCACTACGATGAATAAAATGAATGGAAAACAACAGCTGCTTCAAAAATTATACATTAATCTCATTCTACTGTCTTATGAAAACAAGACAATAGAGAGGACACATATTAAAGGGCAGGCAGACAGACAGACAGACGTACCTGTATGAAGGTGTGGTATCACTAGACACAAGAGACAGACAGAGGGACAGAGACAGACAGAATGGCTATTATACAGAGAGAAGGAATTTTATACAGAGGGGTTGAGGGGCACTGTGTTTGTGTGTGTGTGTGTGTGGGGGGGGGGGGGGGCTGCATGAATGTGGGTGTGTAGTATGGATGATGTGAGAATTACTGGATGTCTGAGTATACCTTACAAATATAACTGTGAGTGTGCAAGTGTGTGTGTGTGTGTGTGTGTGTGTGTGTGTGTGTGTGTGTGTGTGTGTGTGTGTGTGTGTGTGTGTGTGTGTGTGTGTGTGTGTGGTCAGGGCTAGGGGCCACAGGCGGATTAAGCAGAGGCAGAAAGACGAGCACCTCGTAGGATTAGGGAGAACAGAGGGATGACCTCACCTCACTCACAAATGGAGAGGTGCCACAGGGCAGGTGGAGAGGGGGATGACAAAACAAAGAGGGAGGGTGGGATGGATGGAAGGAGAGAAAGCTGGCAGTGAAGAAATGGCAAGAGCAAGAGGCTACAGAGAAAAAGCAGTTTGTTAAAAGACAATGGTTATTGTACTTTAATTCAATAAATCTTCCACTACACAAGCTGTGGTGAGTAGAAGATGGAAACAAGACTGAGACAAAGCTGAGGTAGGGATTGACGACCAGAGGAGGAAACGGGAAGTAGAACGAGGAAGCAGAAGGTACAGTACATGTGGGCTAAATAGACTGCACACTTCAAAAGACCCCCCTTAATGTTCTGAGCCAGAGAAAACCCTGACCTCCCGCTTCAATAAGAACCCAGACTTTAGAGAGCTTACTTTAGAGACGTTAGAGTTAGAGACAGCTAGAACAGTTGGTGGTGAGTCCTGAACAGAAAGTCCTCTCACACTATTATTCAGAAACCCCCCCTATGGTTATCATATACACAGAAGGTGATGTTGAATTAAAGATAGTATGTTAACTGTCGCGGCAAAAGGTTTTAAAATGATCTGAATTTTAAAAGGAGTCTGGTTTGGACATGTGAGAGGTTATCTTGTGTTAACGGTCGGTTTGTAACCGACAAACAGTAGAGGAGCAAAAACCTTATTAAAGATTTCGCTGTGACAGATTCAAAAAAGAGAAAGGAGGGATAGATGCAATAATATTACATACTACTACATACTGCAGTGTCCATACGCCTCAGCAGTTGTAACTACAAAGAAGATAGATAGATAGAAAATAGCTTCAGATTTGGGAAATACGTTTGTTCTCTTTCTGACCGAGTATTAAAAAACAAAGCTGGCCTGGCTGTCCCCTAAGGATACACAACCTTCCTACTAGCACTTCTAAAGCTCACTAATTAACACTTTTGATTTCATTTGTTCTATCCAGGAACGTTTTATGACCACTTGTTTTGGAAATGTTATCAATCGAAAAACCAAACATTGTCAACAGTGTCTACGGGAAAAAGTTATGACATTTTTACTTCTGGTCCCACTCACTTCTTAACTATATAGTGAGGGAGAAGCGTGAGATCAGAGTGAGCCCAACAGATGTGGAGGCTCAGCAACAGTAGGAAGAGAGATAGAAAAGAGGAGTACGGGGGGATGCGACAGGCAGAGGGATGAGCAGCCCTGATCCAGTTATAGAAGAGTGATTTCACTCATTGGCTTTTTCCATGTAGGGAAGGTTTCCAGTTCACAGAAAGAGCTCCACCTAGAAATAACACAGGCAATAAGTTATGACACTGCTTTACAAAGTGATTGCTGTGATTTGGTCTGACCTCTTGTTGTTGACGTCACTGTGCTTGCTACATTTCTAAATGGTGTTAAAGAGGTCATACAGCAAAATTAAAAAGTTCCTCTATTTATATTTATGGCCAAAGATATGTACTGAAGACACTGGTAATTGTAAGTGGCTACATTTAAAAGATACAGTAATCATGAAGTAAATGTTGACAATGTAATTGCAATAAATTGATGGCACCATCAAAGTTTAGATTGGTTCCCTACTCTTGTTTTCACTATGAAATTCTGTCTGCCACCAGGTTCGATCTCCTGGGAAAATGAAGGCTTGATTTACGGCACAAAGGAAGTGCGTCAACCATTGCGCAACTGAAACAGGAAAAGGAAGGCGCTTTGGTTTTCCACGGTAGCAATCGCCAGGGAGGGGAAACGGTGGACACAGACAACTGTCATTTTGTACCTTAAAGAGAACTTATTTCATTAAGGATTCAGAAAGAGGTTCAGTCTCCTGTTTTCTTGACTTCACTGATACTCCTTTTCCACCCACATGGAACGGGTTCCATTCTACGGAGCCCCCCTGGGGTCAGCTGAGAAAACAAGAAAACTGTGAGCACGGATTCATGATCTGCGCTCTTGGTTTTGTAAACGGGAGCAAAGTAGTAAAGATATTCACAGACTCAAACTTCTGGGATCAATATTAAATCACAAATGTCGCATCTTTCCTAATGTAGTAAGGTTAACAACGAGCTGTCCTCCAACCTGGAGAAATAACATTGGTCTCTAGTAGCAGCCATTAACCTTACCACGTTAGGAAAGATGCATCATTTGTGATTAAATGTAATTTCGCTATATAGTCATTGAACCCAGAAGTTTGAATCTGTGAATATCTTTCCTACTTTGCTCACGTTTATAAAACCAAAAGCACGGATTATGAATCCATGCTTTCAGTTTAATAAACCAGGGGAAAAGATTTGTGTTCTGTGCGCACCGTTTAGTTTTTTCTCAGCTGACCCCATGGGGGCTCCATACCGTCCCAATTCACACACATGAATTTGAACCAAAAAATAAATTGGTTCACATCCCGAACAGTTGGTTCCTAGCTGAAACAAATTAATAGCAGGTTTTCCTTAACCCGCGTACCATGACACCAGTGGGCGTGTCTTAGTCTACAGGTTGGAAAGAGAGGATGGAGAAAGGAACATAGTTTACCTTAGTTGTGCGTTGTGCAACTGCCTCCAACACTGCTCCAAACTGGTGGAAACGGATTCCTCAGTGAAGTGAACCTGAGGAAGGCCACTGGAGATGGTTGAAACTACTGTCCCCAAATTCAAGATTGAACTTTCACACGCAACATTCACACGTAACTTTTTGATTAAGTGTGACTTTGTACTACTCACCTATTAGGGGGTGGCAGTAGCTCAATCTGTAGAGACTTGGCTTGGGAACCGGAGTGTCGTTGGTTCAAGGTACGGACCAAGTACAAATTGTGAACTAGTAGCTGGAGTAATGCCAGTTCACCTACTGAGCATTGCCAATGGGCCATTGAGCAAGGCAACAAAACCCCAACTGCTTAGGGCGCCTTTAATGGGCAGCAGGGGTGTCGCGCTGGGGGGAGGAGGACTGAGTACCCAGGGCCCTCATGTCAGGGGGGTCCAAAAAGATGCTAGAATGAATAGCTGTGGATGCGGGGAGGGGCCCATAGAAAATGTCTTTCTACAGGGCCCAGAATTGTCCCTGATGGGCAGCCCCCTACATGTGACATTTCTCCATTAGTGCATGTATAAGGTCCTGCGTGTAATATATAATAACAGATTGTACAATGTAATTTCACCTTGGGGATTAATAAAAGCATCTCTTCTTCTTCTATGAAGGGAAAGAGCCATTCAATTGGATTTTTTGTTCACCACAATAATGTGTTGTCATTCATTTTCATAAAGGTCATGACTAATTTAACTGATTTGCAAAACTCTGGAGATTCAGGTAAGTGTGATATTTTCACTTGGGCCGATGAAAACAAAGACCCTGTAGGGTACTGTACTTCTGCTGATTCCTGCTGCTGAAAGCTAAAGCTTGTAGACAATCTGGGTGTGGAACATAAAAAAAGAGAAGCATTTTCCCCTCCCTGGACAGCCAGAGTATGCCTGAGATCCAGCAGGGCTTCAGTAGAGCTGCTCAGAGGCCAACTGGCCAACAGCAGATGAGGGGAAACCTCCAACTGTCACTCTAGGAATGTACGGTAGGCTACGCTGGGAAAAAAATAACATTAACATAATCAGAACCTACTACATTTTTTTTCTCATAAACACTTAAAAGTAAGCCAATATTGACTGTATTTAAGTGTCCTCTCTACCTGTTAATGTTTGGATTATTTCCAAGGGGTTAAGCCAGCATCCACAAAGCGTAGCTCCCATGGTGCCATTTGGATGCTACCTAGCACTCACCCACCATTTGCATTCCATTGACTGCCGTTCATTTTGACAGCAAATAACTTTTCATCTGAGGCGTGTAAAGACTCTATTTGTCCATTGTTTATTTCTAAAAAAAAAAAACAGGACAGTGTATAAAAGGCTCCATTACCTTGTATCTTACGTTATGAACCGTAGCAGACGTTTTTGTAAAAATAGGTTTGTGTCATGCGACCATGCTGTATGCAGCAGAGGAATTACCAAACAGCACAGGATAAGCTCACAGGCAGTTTCAACTAACATTAGCTGTTTAGGTTTAGTTACTAATGTTAACTAGCATTTTAGTTAGCAGTAATTACCCTGTGTCTATGTTATCTCCTAACTTATACCTACCTCTCCGTCTCTGCTGATTGGGAATGATTGAGATTTCTCTTGCACAGCTACCAGAAGACTTACAACTTTCAGACAGGTTGCTCATGTCACATCTATGTCGTCAAGCTCAGTTGGAGGCTACGCAGTAACGCCTGCCATCACCGGGAAAGTGCTTCCAATAGACTTCACTGGTCTCTGTTAAAAACAACACAGGGACATTGTCCATTTCTTATACTGTCTATGGATAATTCCGTTACTGGTGCTAAAATGATACTTTGCCTCAACAGACACTTAAAAAAACAAAAAAACAGTTGGCGACATTGAAGGCCTCTTAATTGCTAAAGCCATATGGTCAAATTTAAATGATTTATTTAAAATGTAATAACTTTTTTCACCAGTTAATTGCTGTTAAAATAGAGAAAAAAACTATTTTATTTTATATTTTACTATAACTTTAAATGCACCATATGGCTTTTCAGTTTTACGTAAATGCACCATTGTCCCGTCTGTTGTTTTTCCAACTACAGCTGGAAGTGGCCATATAGCGGGTTTATTTATTATTTCTCTCAGTGTGCAGAGGTTATCCCACATTAAACTGCCTTTTATGGCACACGTTTGTTCTCCTTCTATAATTTCATCTAATATATTATTTAATCTATTCATAACTACTTTGGCTAATATTTTATAATCAGTAGGCTATTCATTATAGTCAAATGTCTGTAACTATCAATGTCCTTTTCATCAGCGTTCTTATACAATAAGAACATTACTTTTATCAACATTAAGTTGTTTGATGGCCTGAAAAACTTAAACATAATTTCTTATGTTTCACACGAGCTCTGAAAAATTCAGAGAGCTGTATGATGGAAGTTTATCTAACAAAATGCTTACACAGCCAGCCAGTATCATTTCTATTTGTTTATATGCATCTGAACATAATTCTCTGATTACTTTCTCTTTGTCTTCCAGACTTGACTTGGACTCAAGCTCAAAGACTTGAGACTTGACTTTCAAAATATGACTTGTAAACATATCTGCCATATACTACAGCGAGTTTGTGTATAAAGCTCTAGACTGTTGTACTTAATGTAACTGTTGCCTTCAACGTCTGTTTTGGAGCATTAGAGAAGCGTGTAAAACGTTTTGCTACGTTGTCTGCAGATTTCAAACTGCTGTACGCAGAGGCACTCCTGGGGTCAGTTTCAGAAAGAGTTTGTTAACCCTGAGATGAGGGAAACTCTGGGTTTTCTGTTTCAGAAAGGGAGGTTAATCAAACCTGAGAGAGGTAACTCCAGCCCGTTTCAGAAAGAGAGTCAGAGTCAGTTACTATGGTAACTGAGCCTGTGAACCTACCCTGTCGGGAGCAGGTTTTATTCTCTGTCTCCACCCTCTGACACAGCGCTCTTTCATTTCCTCATTCATTCATTTATTCAGTTTGTATCAGGCGCAGTTTGTTATTTTCATGAATAAAAAAACAGTTTATTAACTGTGTTAGGCAGACTATAAATCTTTTTTTTCTCAAAACATGGCATTTGTTTTTGTAAATGCTCCCGTTGATGAAGAAGCTGTATCCCTTCACAGGAAGTTAAACATACGTCAGGAGATGTAAATATGCTGTATTTATATAGCGCTTTCCTAGTCTTAACGACTGCTCAAGGCATCTACAGGAAACATTCACCTGCTCATCAGATAAACATTCATACATTCACATTCACACTCCGATGCACAGCACCGGGGGCAATTCGGGGTTCAGTGTCTTGCCCAAGGACACTTCGACATGGGACTGCAGGGACAGGGATCGAACCACCAACCTTCCGAATGGCAGGCAACCGCTCTACCACTGAGCCACAGCCACCCCTACAGATAATATTGAGGCCCCGACTATAGATGCATTTTCATTTGTAGATACTGTATTTGAGTGGTATCGTTTCTCTTCCCAGTCTATCATATTAGTAAAGCCACTGTAGCAAAGCGCTGAAGACTGCGACTCAATCTGAAACGTGTTTTAAACGTTTTTGTAGTGTTCCCTGCACGGCAACAAACCAGTAAGAGCAATTCAAAAATGAATTACAATTCTGTTAATGATGGTGCTGCAGCCTCTGAATGGGATTAGTTGGCCTGTGACTTTTTCGCCCGCAGGATTGCACCTAAGTGAAACCTATTATAGGTTCAATACCATTTCACCAGTAATATTATACTTAGATAGAAAATATTAATACAATATATTGGAATTTACGCATTTAATCTAGCAGCAACTTTCTCCAATCCAAATTCTCTCTTTTACAGCAGCCGCTGTGTTACTTTTTTAACTAAATACATGTTCTAACTCGCTGTATGTGCGCATGAGTATTTCCGCCGACCAGTTTGTTTGTTGTTGTAACCATGGTGAATCGTAGTATCATGGCTCCATTCATGTTGACTTTTTATTGCGGTGTTGCATACGTTTAACTTTAAGTGAACCTACTCTGAGTTGGTTGAACCAACTCAATCAGCTGTTCTAGAACCAAAAACTCCCATCTCAGGGTAAATCAAGTCAGAGTTCAGGGTTAGACTCAGAGTTTGTTAAACTCCTTCCTCAAACAGACTCCTGAATCTGACAAGTACAGTCAATACTTTACAATGCATCTAAGAACAGTTTAAAAACCACAATAACCAAGACAGGGCTGGGACATCTTGGGACATTAGGTCCAGAAGTGTGAGAAGAGACCCAAACCTTTTGCAGGCTATGGGACCTTCTGCCTTTTTAATGGAGGTAAAAGTCTTGAATCAAATAACACAGAGAAATGTGACTTTATAAAAACACTTTAATTATGACAGTGACATTTTGGAAAAAATAAATAAATAACTGGACATTATTTATGTAGTTTCATGAAGATACCACGGGCATAGTGACTGTAAGTATCTGGAAAAAGAAGACAAGGACAAAGTGTACAGTATGTTAAGAGAAATAATGTAGTTTTAATTCATTTATAAATCCCTGGACTTTAATGGCTCAGATATGTTTCAGCAAAGGTTCTGCTCATGTTCAAATGTTTCTGCGCATTCAAACATTCCACATAATTGTGTTTTCTTTTTCCTTTTTTTTTTTTTTTAAACACATTTAACAAAAAACATCCATTTTATAAAGTGATGGGGAAAAAAGAACAGTATCATAATCTGAATTTGGGCCTGTTAGTGTGCAGCACATACCATATGCTTGCGTGCGTAGGGCTGGGTACCGAACTTCGGTTTTTTTATGGTACCGACCGAAATGTTTCGGTTTTACACAGTATCAAATTATGCCTCGTCTTTCGGTGCCAAGTTTCGGTGATTGGCTGTAACGTTAAACGTGATTGCGTTACCCAAGAAAAATACATACGTGGTTACGCCGACAGACGGGGTTCACGTGCATCTGTTGTAAAATGGTTGCGAGCAACGTTGTACCGCTTAAAAATGCCACCTAGAAGAGCGGACCGCAGGCCTGCGCAGCCCTCCTCCTCTCAGCCGCCTGTGGGCAATGCAAAACCAGAGCCGACTCCGAGTGATTCAAAATATCCACCACCGGACTCCGCCTCATCAAAGAGTAGGCTACCGAGGACGGCACTGTGTCTGGGATTTCAACAGGTTTATGTTTATTAGCGTTACTGCAACTTAACACGTGCATCGTGCTGAGTTAGCGTGTAGCCTTATTTTATTGCTGCGTAGCTAGCTAAATCAAAAGCTAACATTTACAGACAATACTTTGTCCATGTTTGTAAAAATATGCTTATCCATTGGGTCAGCTGGTTAAACAGCTAACCTTATCTTCACTGTTATTTTTATATTCTCCTCACAGTGGCCTCTGACTCTGATGTGTGTGATTTTCTTTTTCTCAGAATTGATATTATAAAACTGGTATTGAAAAAGGTATCGTTCAGGAACCGATATCGAAGTAAAGGTATCGGTATTGGTACCGGTATCGAAAATTTTTGATTGATACCCAGCCCTATGCGTGCGTGCTTGTGTACCTGAGTGCTGTTGTTGTACTGGGCCACACTGTTCTCCTGGTGGATGATGAAGGGATGGAAGATGTCCAGATGGAAGAGTGAGGGTCGAGCTGTCACCACAAGGCGGTCCTCTCCGACGTCCAGAACCAGAGAGCGGGACGACGGCTGCACAGGAAACAAGTTGACCCAGCTGAGACTCTGCTACACTCACTGTCTCTGCATCTATCGATCATGTACTGCAGGAGACGTGGTGACGTAGAACTTGACATGACAACATCTCATGCTAAAGGAGCTCATCTGACTGTATTTTTTTCCATGGATTAATACAGCATGGATTGGCAATGAGAAGACTTCATCTGAACTGATTGGTTATTTACAAAAAAAAAAGGATTCTAGAAAATTACAGATGCATGATTCATTTTCATACTTATTCTGGATTACTGTCCTTGTAAAGGCCAATACAGTAGTTAAAACACTATTTTGTAAGTATAGTGACGTAAATGAACCGGGAAAACGACGGAAAGGACGAACGACGGAAAGGAAAGTCTGAAAGGGTTCGCGGTTAAAAACAGTAAAAAGCCACGGAAAAACAGTTAAAACTACAAGGTTTAGCTTCGGTCAATTGGGGAACAAGGTTTGTAAAGTTAATGATAAATATATATGTGCTAGCCTACTTGAAATGTAACGTAACATGTTTAATTTAGTAATGCTATCGTGTTGAAAGTAATTTAATGAGCTGTGTAACGTTCAAAATATGATGGTAATGCATGGTTTATTTGTGTTGTACACAGCTCTTACGTTGGTTGAGGACAAGGAAAGCATTAAAAGTAATCAAACCATCAGTTCTGGCCTTCTCAATATTGACTGGATGCTACAGTCCTTTTAATTGCTCTGAAATTGATATTCTACCCTGACAAGAATGAAAGTAAGAGGAAAACTCAGTAAGGGATCTACAGAATGATGGACGAAAAAATACTGGTGCCGTGTCACCTGTAGGGCTCAGCCAAATGCAATCTGTATTCAAATGCTTGGTTTTTGTTTTGTACAAATGCCCACATTACCCCAAAAAACCCAAATAGCCAAATGAAATAAGGAATAGCATTCCAGCAGGATTCATTATGCATCATTTTCTGATAAGTTTGGGTTTTAGTATGATTTATGATTGACGGCTGTGATTTTCAACCGGCTCTTTGTCACTGTGGTGGAGGCAGCACATGGAGATTTAGAGTTTGCTTCATACATTGGAATTTTGCCAATTTATCTATTTATCTCTTCAGCAATTTTACGCAGTATCACAAAATATCTCCCAAATGGTTGCGCTATGGAACTCAAAATCACAGTTTAAGTTTAAGTTGCAAAGTGGCAATTTGGTTTTGTTCCTTTTTGTCCTATGTGTTATAGTTTTTAGGCCTTTTTCTGTTTATATACTGTTTCCAAGTAAACTTTCCTAATGGAAAGGTTTAAATGGATCAGAAGAAAGAAAGAAAGAAAAAGAAATAGGGTTAGAAGAAAGCAGGGAAACTAAAGTGTGTTTATGTACAGTAACAGTCTGGGTACGGTCTGGACACACTTTCCAAGAACAAGAAAGAAAAGTCCAAACCTTTGACTGGTGCTGTATGTGTGTGTTGTATGCCTCACCACTCCGGGAAGTTTTATTTCTGCAATGAGGTACTCTGGATCACCAACAGGAGGCTCTACAAGCAAGGTGAACTCTGGTCTGGAGACGGTGAGGAAATGGACAAGATTAAAAACAGACACGGAGAAAGACTAACCAGAAGTGGAAACACAAAGAAAAACAACACTGGTAAAAGTAAACCTGTCTCACAATTTGCTCTGACTTTGAATAGTATGTCAAAAAGGCAGATAAGAAGAGGTTTACCTTTTGGCTGTAACAGTGGAGCTCTCCCTGTAGGAGAAGAGACATAGAGTGGGAGATAGGAGCGTGTGGTACAAATCATAGAACTCACTGAAAAAACATCTTTCTCTGTGCTGTTTTTGATAACTTTTTCCAATTAAGAGAAATGTACATGTCTCAGCCCGTGGCATTAGTCAATACACAGGAAATTCCCATACAAGTTCATGATCTAATATAGTCTTTGTAATGTTATAGACTTTAAAGGTCACAGGAGCCCTGCAGGACTACAACCATAAATGCAAGTATCCTGATTTTATGAGCTTTATCTGATTAAAGTTCATTTTGTAAGCTACAAAAAGAAACTTGGCGGTTTTAAAAGACATGTCGGATTATCCCTCAGATTCCAAAAGAATATCCTTTGAAACACAGTTTACTGTGTCTGATAGAAAAAAAGAATTCTGCAACAGGCTCCAGATGTCACTCAAGTTTTGTCACTCAGAGAGAGAGAGTCAGAAGGACGTACTGAGGCTGCAACTCTTGAATCACCCGGCCTGCTCTTTGTCCGGATGTTTTGCTCGCTTACAGAACCAAAAACTTTCTGTTCTTCAACACCTTCCAGTCTGCAGAAATAAATAAATAAATGAAAATCAACATCTGCTCTCAAGAACACACCACATCTGCTCTCAATAACACACCACACACACATCTCCTCTTAATAACACACCACAGACTAGAGCCGGCCAATATTAGACATTTTCACACAGACGCACCTCTACTTAGCTCCAGATTGTATTTGTTCTCCAAACCCTCTAAAGACACCAGGATAACAAACTGCTGGAACAAGGGATCCATCTACAAGACACATTTCCTATTGTTACACATTGGAAGGTTAGGACTTTTGTTTCTTCTCACGGAGCATCTATACCACAGCCAACAGGAGGCGTAACAGAATATAAGTATGGCCATCTGTTGTTAAGCGTAGAAAAATCACAGACAATCACAAAACATATGATTCAAAGGAACACTACACACAGTGGCAAAGTTTGATGTTTCACTTTTTACCTCAGCAAATTTATAATAGACAATTTTATGTTGTAAATTTTAGATCTGTTTTTATTCAGCATACTGTTGCAGTTACTGCTGACTAATCGGCAGGAAGCTGGGCCAAGAGCTCAGAAAGAGAAACATACTTTTAGAACAACAAAACATGTTATCCTATTCCAGTAGACTCCAAGAGTAAAAATAAAACAGACGGACACAGACCTGGCACTTCTGGAAGAACTCCTGGTTAATGACCACATCATATGCTGTGCAACCCTGAGAGTCTGAAAGAGAGTAAAAAGACATACAGATGTGGATCGTGTGGATTGGGGAAAGTAACTGATAAATATCTGGAAAAGTAGGCCTAACTAATAACTATTTAAAGAAACTTAAAAGCGCTACATTTGAGAATGGAATTTGGTGTGGTTAATGTAAGCCTTTGAGAAAACAAGAAGTTCACATGAAGTTCACACTTGGCGTGAACCTGCAGAGAACATCATTTTTGTCATCTAAAGTATCACTATAAGATTGTTTGGAGTACTCTTTTTGTTTACGTGCAGTGCCTCTGGGATCACCCATTTCAAAGTTTACTGTGACTACAAAAGGAATATGTCCACACATTACTCTTGTGCCAGGAGTTCAATGCCGTGGCTGATTATTTAACCCACCGGACTATAAAAAGAAGCGAGGTGTAACTACAAGGCTTTTCTATTGCTGCAAACCACCACAAACGTAGCTTCTACAGAAAGTGCCATTAGGAACATAAGAAAGCATGTCTTGCTGTGCAAAACGCCTTTTGTAATGTATGTTTCTTGCAGTGATAAATTGTTACAATTAATTAGTTTTGCAATGACACTAACTTAAAGATTTGGGCCGACATGCAGCAAAGGGCCCGGGGTTGGATTTGAACCCCCATGCCGCTGCCAAACATTCCGCCTATGTGGGGCGTTAACTGTGTGACCTAGATGTTGCTCCACAATGACACTAGCTTTGCGCAACCGTTAGGCCCTGAGGGAGACAGCTGTGATTTGTTTTATTATTATTATTTAAACAATGAGTAATATCTGTTGCACACTGGAATGTAAATGAAAGGTTTAATGACTAAAAATGCCGCCAGGTCTGAGTTGAATTGCATACGAATGGAATGGGGGACAATGAAGAAAACGTCACTAACAAATGTGGTATGTGTCGTGTGTGACTTTAGTCACATACTGTTGTCTACTTCAGCGTGTGGCTCTCCGAGGCTCATGGGAACTCTGAAGCCGCTTGGATCTTCTGATTGGAGCAGTTCCACCAGCTCCTCTCTGGAGAGTTCAGGAGGCATTGGGACAGAGTTTGACTGACAGATGTTGACAAAGACCTTCTGCTTGCCTGGCACTGAGACAGTCTTCACACACATGCCTAAGACGGAGAGAGGAGAAGGGAGAGACAAAGATGAAAACAACCAAGCCACAACCACAATATTCCCTATCCATGAACAAACTGTGGCACTTTGACATTTGAAGATTTTATAAAACTTGTATTTTGTATGTAGCCAGGTGAACAAGGGTTTTCTCCTTAAGAGGTGTTATGTAGTTTGCTTTGGGATACTCTAGTAGCATTCTTTTCACTCAGGAGGGGGGAATTGTTATGCTATGAGTACGGGCAAGGCAAATCTCACGTTAGCGCCTAGTTTTGCAGAAACACCAGAAACAAGGCAGCGGCAGTACCAGTAGGTGACTGACTGCCGTGGCATGGATTTCTGTTTATGTGTAAGGTAAATATCCCCATAAAGTTCGGTAAAAAGATTTAGTATTCCTGACGATTTCTGTAGATCTGTGGGAGTTTTGTGTACGTATCTCCGCCACGCTGAGGGCAACACTGAACAGCGGGGTTAGTGTAAGTAATGCTAAAGTACATGTATAAGCAAATTATCTCCTAACAATGTATGCTGACTGTTAAGCGATGTCCATTTGTATGTTTTCTGCTTAATTTAGAGGGGAGATATATGTGTGTTGAAATCCAGGTATGCGTGTGGAGCACAGGCTGCACATTGGAGCGAAAGTGATTTAATTATATTTTCTGAAAATTGTTTCTGAATTGTAAGAATATTTATGGGAGAATATGTGGTTAAGAGTGTATTTTATATTTCTCATGGAATCCAAGTAATTATTTGGAAGTGACTATGAGTTTTGTGGCTTAACAAATGTACTTAACACGTTTGTTTTTTTTCTTTATTTAGAGAGGTGCCACTACTGTTACGCCTAGAGTTAGTTATTGTCCGAGGTTCAGTCTAATCAAGTTGAGCAATATGAGTTTGAGCCTAGTTACGGTTGCTGTGGATAGCCCCCACCAGCGTTTATCAAGTGCTGGAACTGTTAAAGCTGATGGTTTTGTCAGACAAAGAAATAGGGGAAAAGTTAACACTCTGTTTGGTTATAGCCAAATTTTCCTAAATCCTCAAATAAAAAACTGTTCTTTATTAAGCTCAGTCAAGGAACCCCCCCCCCAAAAAAAGTAATTTTATTTGTGTTCGGTCTAATCATTACTTAAGTAGGCCACATGGACCAACTTACCAGGTTGTGGTCGGATTACTTTGAAGTCTGGGTTTTCATCTGCATCTTTCCCACGGTCTAAATAGAAGCCAACAGTATCTTTAAGTTCATGAATGGAATGCAGACACATTGGGAAATTTTACACATATTCAGCTAGATCAAAACATAAAAACATAACATAAAAAGAATGAGGTATTGAAAAACTACAAGGAAATAGGAAGACGTCAAGAAAAACAAACACAAACAGAAAGAAAGCCCACTAATGTGCTAATGATGTGGCAAGACAAACTAAAAAGGAAGTTTGTGTTTTACCACTGGGTTTTACAACATGGAGTTTTTGCATGGTGTAGAATTAGCTTGTTATACGTATTAGACATTTCCAAGAAATCATGCCTCATCTGAATGCAGCAGAGGACAAAAAAAGTGATGCAAAAAAATACCCAGACTAAATTAAAATAGCCTAACTCAAAGGATTTGAAAAATAATATTAAGTTTGCAGTACATCACAGGCCTTCAGTGCTTTCATAGTGGTTATGTATTCTTCATCCAGCTCACTCTTGGGCTAAATGGATTTGGGAGGCTGCACAGCCTTTAACTGTTACTAAGGATACTGATCTGTAACTGACAGTACTGAGTCAGTATCGTTATGACAATTCTCTACTTTTGCTCCTGTTACACATCACCCTAGCCTGACTAGCCACATCAAGATGTTGGGTCTGGGAACTCACCATTGACAAGGCTCAATCTGAGGGGTTGGGTAAACGGTTGTTGTAGCAGGGATTCACGCCGAACCGTTGCAACTCTGCTGTCCTTATGTTAAGCCCGCCCACCAACTCCATACACGATGTGATTGGCCTGACCAGAATTTGTTTTTTCCAGCTCGCAAGTCAACGAAGAGTTGCTAGACTGACGATAGCTGCAAATTACATTTGCTGCCGCTAGGGTGCGTCTAGATTTCTAGGCTACCATCACCCTGTAATTCTTACTTGTGTTACGCTAAAGTAACCAGTTTACTTTAAAATAGTATTACCTGTAACAGCAGCTGTTGATACAGCTCCTCTTGCTGCTGTAAGTCCAGCTCGGAGTTGAGGAGTGAGGAGTCTGTCGTCATGGCTACAGCCAAAAATCAGTTAGTGAATTCAACTTTCAAACACAAAATATAACAATTAAAGGACAATTCTGGTTAAAAAAAAAAAAAAGTTTCATGGTACTCTATGTACTGATCCAATAGAAAGTAATTCAGCCCCAACAAAAAGTCAGCTCTAAAGTAGTTTCACCTGAATAAAACAGCTGTTTGCTGACGTGACGTTAGCTTCCCTCAAAACAGCTTATATTCTTCATTGTTCAGAAGTAAAAAGAACTGATATGTATCACCTGCTGGCTGCTGTTAATACTAAATGCATCATAAACTGCATGTTAAACATTTTTGTTCTAAAAAGCATTTTAAATCTCAGTGACGTATTACACATCACACGGCCGGAGATACTGCTTTACGGCAAGCTCTGAGTCACTTCCTTTGTTCTCTCGAGCATCGACAACACAGCGGACGGTTAGGCTCTCCCTGTCAATACACATGTTAGAAAGAGTTTGCTAATGATTTAAATACCACGTTGAAATATTCTGGTTCTGCTTCGCATCAAGCAGGATCTTTGGTTGTAATCAGTCCTTCACTGACCAATCAGCATTCATTAGCAGAATGTTAGCATGTTATGGGCAACAACGACTCAACCTGTTAGAAATTGAAAAGACTAAATGCTCATTCATTCAATTTCAACCTATAATCCATGTTGAACTTGCAAAGACTACGACACACTACAAATCTGAGATTTATCAACGACAATCAGGCTCACCCTACTGGCCAATTGGATTGTGGCCCCGCCCATGGCACTATTTCACATTGAAGAAAAACGACTTAAGTTTAGATTTTTTTGAGAGAGAATTTTTTTTCACACTGATAGCAAAAAATATATTTGACAGTTTCAAAAAGTATTGAGAGCTTTTTTTCTCAGAAATAATTTTAAAAATTTTCAAATTTTTGTCTCAATATTATTATTTTTTGCTATTGGAATTTAGATATATTTTATTATTATTTATTATTATTATATTATTTTTTTTTTTTTTCCTCTCTCCTAAAATGCTTTTTTGCTATCAGTGTGATCATTTTTTCTCTCAAACATTTTTTTTCTCTCAGATTATGTATTTTATTCGCATGTAATAAAGAAACAACACTCTAGCTCCATCGGAGACCACTAGCGTTAGTTGGAAAAACCAGAAGGCACATCGTAAACCGTTTAAATCTGCACATTCGCATCTCACATCGGCAGTCGACCACATCGGGTAATGAAAGGGGCTCTG